>NC_057798.1:208714903-208724301 GCF_018294505.1 Triticum aestivum
CGGGCCACGTGGCGGCGGCGGGTTGGATGGCGGCGGCGAGCGGACATCGTCCGGTCGGATCCGGACACGTCCGTCGGTGGCGGGGGTTGATCTGTTTTTTTTAAAGGAGGAGGACGGGGAGGAAGACGAGATCCGAAAGGAGGGGTGTATATATAGGCATAGAGGGAGCTAGGAGAGTCCAAATGAGGTGCGGTTTTCGGCCACGCGATTGTGATCGAACGCTCTAGGACATGGAGCAGAGTTTGGTGGGTTTTGGGCCAAATTTGAGGGGTGTTGGGCTGCAACACACACGAGGCCTTTTCGGTCCCTCGGTTAACTGTTGGAGTATCAAACGAAGTCCAAATGGTACGAAACTTGACAGGCGGTCTACCGGTAGTAAACCAAGGCCGCATGGCAAGTCTCGATACAATCCGGAAATGTTTAATCCCCACACACGAAAGAAAGCTAGAAAAGGCCACCGGAGGAGAACGAAGCGCCGGAATGCAAAACGGACAACGGGGAAAATGCTCGAATGCATGAGATGAACATGTATGCAAATGCAATGCACGTGATGACATGATAAGAGATGCACGAAAAAGAAAAACAACACACGGAGACAAAGACCCGAACCCGAGAAATAAATATAACTTAGCGCCGGAGACGGCAAGAGTTGGATACAAATATGGAAAGTATATCTGGGGCGTTACAACACTCCACCACTACGAAAAGATCTCGTACCGAGATCTAGGACTGAAAGAACTCCGGGTACTTAGAACGGAGGTGATCCTCGCGTTCCCAGGTAGCTTCACGGTCGGAATGGTGAGACCACTTGACTTTGAGAAATTTGATTGACTTGTTGTGAATCTTGCGTTCAGTCTCTTCAAGAATAGCAACTGGATGCTCACGATAAGAGAAATCTTCTTGGAGCTCAATGTCCTCGAAGTTGACGGTGCGGTCAGGAGTCTTGAAACACTTTCGAAGCTGAGAGACGTGGAACACATCATGAACATTTGCAAAGTTTGAAGGAAGCTCGAGTTGATAGGCGAGGTCGCCTCTCTTGCTGACAATCTTGAAAGGTCCCACGTATCTAGGGGCAAGCTTCCCTTTGATACCGAAGCAACGAGTACCTTTCATAGGAGAGACACGGAGGTAAACATGATCTCCGATCTCGAAAGTCAATTCACGGTGCTTACTATCATAGTAGCTCTTCTGGCGGGATTGGGCTGCTTTGAGGTTATCACGAATGACTTTGCACATTTCTTCTGCTTCTGTGATTAAGTCATTACCCAGCAGCTGACGTTCACCGGTTTCGGACCAGTTGAGAGGGGTACGGCACTTCCTGCCATACAGAATTTCAAAAGGGGCCTTGCCCGAACTTGCTTGAAAGTTGTTGTTGTATGAGAATTCAGCGTAAGGAAGACAGTCCTCCCACTTCATGCCGAAAGAAAACACACAAGCCCTGAGCATGTCTTCGAGAATCTGATTGACACGCTCGACTTGACCGCTTGTTTGAGGATGGAAAGTTGTGCTGAAGCGGATGTTGGTGCCCATGGCCTTCTGGAAAGAATCCCAAAACTTGGAGGTAAAGATGCTGCCACGGTCTGAAGATATCACTTGAGGAATACCGTGCAGAGAGACAATACGAGAGGTATAGAGTTCCGCCAATTGAGCTGCAGTGATTGACTCTTTGATAGGCAGAAAGTGAGCCACTTTGGTGAGCTTGTTGATGACAACGAAGATAGCATCATTGCCACGCTTGGACTTTGGAAACCCAGTCACGAAGTCCATTTCAATGTGGTCAAACTTCCATTCTGGAATGGCAAGAGGTTGGAGGAGACCTGCTAGCCTTTGGTGTTCTGCCTTCACTCTTCTGCAGACATCACACTCGTTCACGAATTGAGCGATCTCGCGCTTCATTCGAGTCCACCAATAAGCTTGCTTGAGATCCTGAAACATCTTCGTACTACCAGGGTGGATGGAGAGGAAAGAGTTGTGAGCCTCGTTCATGATCACCTTACGAAGTTCACCTTTGGGCACAACAATTTCATCCTCGAAGAAGAGAGTGTCCTTGTCATCAAGTCAGTAGCACTTGTACTTGGATTGACTCTTTGCAATACCAATCTTCACCTTCTTCACCATATCATCAAGAAGCTGGGCTTGACGAATCTGGTCTTCCAAGGTAGGAGAAACTTGAAGGTTGGCGAGGAAACCTTGAGGAACAATTTGCAGATTAAGTTTGCGGAAAGCTTCACAAAGCTCGGGTTGATAAGGTTTGAGAATCAGACTGTTGCAATATGCTTTTCTGCTCAAAGCGTCAGCAATCACATTGGCCTTGCCTGGAGTATACTCGATACTCGGATTGTACTCTTGAATCATTTCGACCCATCGAGTCTGCCTGAGGTTGAGATTAGGCTGAGTGAAGATGTACTTGAGACTCTTGTGATCAGTGAAAATATCCACTTTCCTTCCCAATAGAAGATGTCTCCAAGTCAACAAAGCGTGCACAACTGCCGCCAACTCGAGATCATGAGTGGGGTAGTTCTTCTCATTAGGCTTCAACTGGCGAGAGGTATAAGCAACAACTTTCTTCTCTTGCATCAGTACAGCACCGAGACCTTGGAGAGAGGCATCACAAAAGACCTCATACGGATTGGTTTCATCAGGCGGAGTCAGAACTGGAGCAGTGATCAATTTCTCTTTCAAAGTGTTGAAAGCAATATCACACTCCGAAGACCAAACGTACTTGACGTGCTTCTGAAGAAGATTTGAGAGAGGCTTGGCGATCTTAGAAAAGTTTTCAACGAATCTTCTGCAATAGCTTGCGAGACCGAGGAAAATGCGGAGTTGCTTTACGTTCTGAGGAGGTTCCCAATTCACAATTGCGGACACCTTCTCGGGATTCACGGAAATGCCCTTGGCAGAGATGATATGACCAAGATAAAGAACCTCATCGAGCCAAAATTCACACTTGGAGAACTTGGCGTAGAACTGATGTTCCTTGAGCTTGTCAAGAACCAAACGCAAGTGCTTGGCATGATCTTCCTTGTTCTTCGAGAAAACCAGAATGTCGTCGAGATAGACCAAAACGAAGTCATTGGTGTAGGGGCTGAAGATGAAGTTCATCATGCGAGAGAACGTCGGAGGAGCGTTGGCGAGGCCAAAAGACATGACGGTGTATTCATATGAACCAAAGCTTGTTCTGAACGCCGTCTTGGGAATATCTTGCTCACGAATACGAATCTGATGATAACCCATACGGAGATCAAGCTTGGAGAATACTTGAGCACCTTTTAGTTGTTCGAACAGCTCATTGATGTTGGGAAGTGGGTATTTGTTCTTGATGGTCTTCTTGTTTACTGGACGGTAATCAACACAAAGTCGACTCGATCCATCCTTCTTCTTCACAAAAAGAACACCACAACCCCACGGAGAAGTACTAGGCCGAATGAGACCCAATCTTTCTTGCTCATTGAGTTGCTTCTTCAGCTCCTTCAACTCTTCAGGTCCGAGCTTGTAGGGACGTTTGCACACAGGTTCTGTACCGGGCTCAAGTTCAATAACAAATTCCACCGGCCGGTTTGGAGGCATCCCTGGGAGTTCTTCTGGAAAGACGTCTTGATACTCACAAACAACCAGAATCTGCGAAATAGCATCCAATTCACCCTTCTCATTGAGAGAAAACAACCGGATGGTATTATCCCGAGCGGCAAAGACAATGACATCCTCAGACGAATGAGTCAGTTGAATCTGCCTGGCTGCACAATCAAGCTGAGCTTTATGCTTAGAGAGCCAGTCCATCCCGAGAATAAGATCGATATCCGAGTTACCAAGAACCATAGGAGAAGCAAGAAACTTGAAATCGCCCATCGTGATAGCGACATCTGGCACCTCCAGACTTGCACTCAAACGTTTGCCAGGAGAAACGATATCCATATGTTTACCCAAGTGAGAAGAAACGAACTCATGCTTGGTAAAAAATGGCTTAGACATGAAACAATGCGATGCACCAGAGTCAAAAATAACTCTTGTAGGAATATCATTAACAGGAAGGTTACCCATGATGACATTTGAATAATCCTCAGCCTGAGCTGCATTCAGCATATTGACCTTGGCGTGCTTGGGATTGTGCTTGACCACAGCTGTACTTGCCGATCTGACATCAGGAGGAGGAGGAAAACGCCTCTGGTTGGTACACTTGTTGGCATAGTGACCCTTCTGTTGGCACTTGTTGCACGTGACCTCTGAAAGCGGACGGTGATACGGAGCACTCGGTCTTTGAGGTTGAGACGAAGTCTTGTTCTGAAAGCCAGGGTTGGGTGGGTAGTAGAAACCACTGCCACCTTTGCTCTTCTGCTGAAACGGCTGACGGAACGGAGGAGGAGGAAGCCAATACTTCTGCTGCTTGGCCACTTGAGTATAGGAAGACGGAGTAACATCTCTGGCACGCTTCCTGGAAGCATCACACCTCAACTGAGCAGCCTCTTGTTTTAGTGCCATGTTGTAGAACTCATCATATCTCAACGGCTCAAAGAGGACTAGAGCGAGCTGAATTTCCTCACGAAGACCACCCCTGAACTGATAGATCATGCTCTTCTCATCAGGAACATCCTGCTTGGCAAAACGGGCGAGCTTCTGGAACAACTTGTTGTAGTCGTAGACAGACAAAGAGCCTTGCTTCAGATTGCAGAATTCCTGACGCTTACTCTCAACCACACTTTGAGGGATGTGATGAGCGCGGAAATCTTGACGGAAATCGTCCCAAGTGATCAGACGTCCACCTCTGGAATCCTTGTACTGCTGGAACCACTCTGCAGCCTGATTTTTGAGCTGGAAAGAAGCGAACTTGACGAAATCTTCAGGCCTGACGTTGCTGCATTCAAAATGCTTGCCCAGATCCACTAGCCAATCGTCAGCATCGGTTGCCTCAACACAACTGCTGAACGTCTTTGGACCATTTGCGAGGAACTGGTTCAGTGTAGCAAAGTGACTCTGATTGCTGCCTTGATTCCCTTGACTGCCTTAATTGCGCTCTTGGAGAATTTGCATGATCAGCTGAGTGTTTGCATTGGTTGCGGCCATCACAACTTGCCATGCCTCTAGAGGAGGTGGAGGCGGTGGCGGATCAGGATTCGGAGTCGTGCGCGTTGGGGGAGCCATCCTGAAGAGGTTGACCACCATTAGCACATTGACAGATAAATATTGAAGCTGAATCCAACGGAATGAAAATTGCAACATATAGTCTTCACATCCGAACAAAATGAACGAATGCATTCCTCTTCAAATGGTCACATATCCATAAATTGAGAAGCCACGTAGAATTAAGGTAGAGAAATAAATCAACAAGGTACGGATCAAGAACGAATAATCGGTAAGAAATCCCAATCTCAAACCAATATTCGTGGAAGAAGAACTAGAGCTACTAGAATTCCCACCTACGAAACTCCCGAACCTTTCCGGTTATGCAATCAGGTGTTGGGGATACAGGGGAAGCATAATATCTCACCCAAACTAGCAAATCCTACATCCAGCTGTATCCATCCTTCAACACATAACCAAGAAAACTTCGAAAACCATCTACCTCAACCTTCGAAAAGCATCTGTTATACAAGTTATGGCGATACTCCCGAACTCCCGCCCCGGTACTGGGTGGCGTCGAGGTTATCTCACCAACGAACTGCATAAAGGAGATTTCCGATGTCGCACACATATCTCAAGTATACCAGAATTGCAATGATAAAATTATGACGACAACACCTCGGAGCTCAACTCCCCGGGACACTGCCACAACCCCTAAAGACAGGAGGCACCAAGAACAATGTTCTCGTCACAAAACCATCGGAACAAATCCAAAATACTCGCGTGATCCTACTTTTTTTTGTGAAATTTGAGAAGAGAAGAGTCAAAACTCTACGTCAGGATGCCTTACCAGAGCGATGAGGAGGCTGGGAAGTAAAAAGAATTCCTAAGCTCTCCGATATATAATTCCTAAGGACTCAAAACATTTTTCTAGACACAACTCGGCTGCTAAAAACGATCACACAATGGGGGCTCCTAAGGTCGGGGAAGGCTCTGGTTACCAACTTGTAACACCCTCGATGCGGCTATAGCTCCCACGTGTCGAGGCACGACTTAGAGACATAACCACATTGAAAGCAATGTCGCAAGTCAGGCAATCATTACAACATCCCATGTAATACATAATAAAAGGGGGAAATAACATAGTTGGCTTACACTCGCCACGTCACATCAGAGTACATAAATAACATCCATCAAACAAACACTCATGGCCCGACTACGGCGCCAAAATAGAAAAGAACCCAACATGCGACAAGGCCCTGAATCGATCCCCAACTAGGCACCACTACTGATCATCGGGAAAGGAAACATAATAACGCTGAGAGTCCTCGTCGAACTCCCACTTGAGCTCGTACTCGTCACCTGGAGCGAAATCACCAGGACCTGCATCTGGAGTTATAGTATCTGTGAGCCACAGGGACTCAGCAATCTCGCACCCTCGCGATCAAAACTATTTAAGCTCATAGGAATGGATAAGGCAAATATATGTGGAGCTGCAGCAAGCGACTAGCATATGTGGTGGCTAACTTATACGCAAAAGAGAGTGAGAAGAGAAGGCGAAGCTCGAGCGAGAAGCTAAAGGAACATCCTGCGCAAGCATAACTCCAACACCGTGTCCACTTCCCGGACTCCGCCGAGAAGGGGCCATCACGGTAACACACACGGTTGATTCATTTTAATTAAGTTTAGTTCAAGTAATCTACAACCGGACATTAACAAATTCCCATCCGCCCATAACCGCGGGCACGGCTTTCGAAAGTTCAATCCCTGCAGGGGGGTCCCAACTTAGCCCATAACAAGCTCTCACGGTCAACGAAGGAATAGACCTCCACCCAAGACACACCGATCAAACTCGGTATCCTGGTACAACAAGATGATTCGACAGGTCAAAACAAGTCCAGCAACACCGCCCGAATGTGCCGACAAATCCCGATAGGAGCTGCACATATCTCTTTCTCAGGGCACGCTCGGATAGGTCAAGCTACGAGTAAAACCAACCCTCGAGTTTCCCCGAGGTGGCCCCGCAGGCTGCCTGGTTCGGACCAACACTCAGAGGAGCACTGGCCCGGGGGGGGGGGTTAAAATAAGATGACCCTCGGGCTCCGGAAACCCAAGGGAAAAAGAGGCTAGGTGGCAAATGGTAAAACCAATGTTGGGCATTGCTGGAAAAGCTTTAATCAAGGCGAACTATCAAGGGGTTCCCATTATAGCCCAACCGCGTAAGGGACGCAACAATCCGGGAACATAACACCGATATGACGGAAACTAGGGCGGCAAGAGTGGAACAAAACACTAGGCGAGAGGCCGAGCCTTCCACCCTTTACCAAGTATATAGATGCATTAAGATAACATGGCAATATAATGATATCCCAACAAGTAAATAAATGTTCCAACAAGGAACGGCTCCAATCTTCACCTGCAACTAACAACGCTATAAGAAGGGCTGAGCAAAGCGGTAACATAGCCAACCAACGGTTTGCTAGGACAATGGTGGGTTAGAGGTTCAATCATGCAATTGGGAGGCTGACAAGCAAAAGGTAGGCATCGTAGCAGTGGCAAAGCAAAAGAGCAAGCAAACTAGCATAGCAAAGATAGTAGTGATTTCGAGGGTATGATCATCTTGCCTGCACAATTGTCAGAGTTGACTGGATCCTCACAAGCAAACTCAACGGGCTCCTCGGTAGCGAACTCGTCTCCCGGCTCTACCCAACAAGACAAACAAGCAACAAGGATACAATCAACCACGTGCAAGGACAAGCAATAAGATGCGAAGATGATATGCGATGCGGGATGCGATGCGGGATGCAAAATGCAAGATGTTACAGAAAATGCATGAACCTGGCCTCAACTTGGATGACCAAGTGGGCCACTGGATAGAGGGGAAGAAATCACTTGAAAACGATATAAAGATCATAGGAATCGGAGCTACGGTTTGGAAATGGCAAGCGTTTTACGAAACGAACCGATCTGCGATATACAGCAAGTAGGCTCCTAAATGCAACGAAACGAACATGCTACAGCCACCAAACATGAAAACAAAATACATGGCAGTGATGTACACAAGATGGTTAACAAAACACTAGCACTGAGCCATAGGCAAATTCATCCATTAAGAGGTTCAAACAAGCATGACAAAAACGCAAACGCAAAACATATTCCAGACAGTGAAATTAACACTAGTCTGTAATTTCAGATCACGAAGCCCTCTTCGGAGCAGCAAAACAACATGATACATGACCTGAACATGACAAGTAAGAACATGGCATGGAGCTACTCAACAAGCTTAACAAAAGATCCAAAGTGACCTGGGGCCAAAAGGGATCACAAAATATATTAACGGGCACACGAACATAGCTAAAACACAATCAGTTTTCAGACTTAGTGAAAACTGAGACATGCTGAAATATAACTCACGAAGTCATGTAAACGAGCTCGATGCACTCACCACGGTGCAAGTCATGGCAAGGCAAGCATACATCCATTAAGAAGACACAAAATACAAGCTAGACATGGCAATAACAATGGCATAGCATGCACGGATCACTAACACTAGCATCGGCAAAATCGCAAACAAGTTGACGATCTGCCCAGATTAACAACGAAGCAAAAGTTGAGCTCGATTGAGTCAACCTAGAGCACTCCACATATGCAAACAAAGACATGGATGGATAGAGCATAACATAAATATCAAAACTCCCTTACTGATCATCCTCAAAAGAGGCACGGATCACTAGGAAACAAGCTGGACATATAGCATCATGAACTAAAATATCCCAGACTTAGTGAAAATCACTAAGTCCCTGAAATCAGCAATCTCAGGTACCTCTCTTTGCAAGCTTGCACAAGACACCACACACATCCTAAAAATGTATGGGTGGCACCTCTGGAAGGAAGACAAAATGCTTAACAATTCATCCCAAAGGGGCACAGGCATATCGTGCACGAATTAAACATGGTAAAAATGACAAAAGTGCATGATGAACTAACGGATCTGCAATTTAACTCACGAAGCCTACTTCTAACAGCATTTTGGGCATCAAGATGACCTCAAATGCAAATGATGCAATGGAATGAAATGATGTACATGTCGAGGCGAAAATTTTGATATATCATACGCCCAAAACGGAGCTACGGTTGCGGAGATACGAGCAGTCAAAGAATGCATAAAAAAATCTGGGAGTTAGGGTTTCGGGGGAGAGGGGGTCAACCCCAGATCTAGATCCAGCGCACGGATCCCGAGGCGGCGCCGGAGTACTGTTCACGCCGGAGCTCCTGTAGCTCGCCGGCGAGGGGGCCGTGGCCGTGGCGGCTGCCGGCGACGAGGAGGCGGCGAGGAGGCGGCG
>NC_057798.1:208725186-208734614 GCF_018294505.1 Triticum aestivum
GGGCCTGGCGGGCCGGCGGCGGCGAAGTGGTCCCCCGGGCCACGTGGCGGCGGCGGGCGGACGTCGTCCGGTCGGATCCGGACATGTCCGTCGGTGGCGGGGGTTGATCTGTTTTTTTAAAGGAGGAGGACGGGGAGGAAGACGAGATCCGAAAGGAGGGGTGTATATATAGGCATAGAGGGAGCTAGGAGAGTCCAAATGAGGTGCGGTTTTCGGGCACGCGATCGTGATCAAACGCTCTAGGACATGGGGCAGAGTTTGGTGGGTTTTGGGCCAAATTTGAGGGGTGTTGGGCTGCAACACACACGAGGCCTTTTCGGTCCCTCGGTTAACCGTTGGAGTATCAAACGAAGTCCAAATGGTACGAAACTTGACAGGCGGTCTACCGGTAGTAAACCAAGGCCGCATGGCAAGTCTCGATACAATCCGGAAATGTTTAATCCCCACACACGAAAGAAAGCTAGAAAAGGCCACCGGAGGAGAACGAAGCGCCGGAATGCAAAACGGACAACGGGGAAAATGCTCGAATGCATGAGATGAACATGTATGCAAATGCAATGCACGTGATGACATGATAAGAGATGCACGAAAAAGAAAAACAACACATGGAGACAAAGACCCGAACCCGAGAAATAAATATAACTTAGCGCCGGAGACGGCAAGAGTTGGATACAAATATGGAAAGTATATCTGGGGCGTTACAACACTCCACCACTACGAAAAGATCTCGTCCCGAGATCTAGGACTGAAAGAACTCCGGGTACTCAGAACGGAGGTGATCCTTGCGTTCCCAGGTAGCTTCACGGTCGGAATGGTGAGACCACTTGACTTTGAGAAATTTGTTTGACTTGTAGCGAGTCTGGCGTTCAGTCTCTTCAAGAATAGCAACTGGATGCTCACGATAAGAGAGATCTTCTTGGAGCTCAATGTCCTCGAAGTTGACGGTGCGGTCAGGAGTCTTGAAACACTTTCGAAGCTGAGAGACGTGGAACACATCATGAACATTTGCAAAGTTTGAAGGAAGCTCGAGTTGATAGGCGAGGTCGCCTCTCTTGCTGACAATCTTGAAAGGTCCCACGTATCTAGGGGCAAGCTTCCCTTTGATACCGAAGCGACAAGTACCTTTCATAGGAGAGACGCGGAGGTAAACATGATCTCCGATCTCGAAAGTCAATTCACGGTGCTTACTATCATAGTAGCTCTTCTGGCGGGATTGGGCTGCTTTGAGGTTATCACGAATGACTTTGCACATTTCTTCTGCTTCTGTGATTAAGTCATTACCCAGCAGCTGACGTTCACCGGTTTCGGACCAGTTGAGAGGGGTACGGCACTTCCTGCCATACAGAATTTCAAAAGGGGCCTTGCCCGAACTTGCTTGAAAGCTGTTGTTGTATGAGAATTCAGTATAAGGAAGACAGTCCTCCCACTTCATGCCGAAAGAAAACACACAAGCCCTGAGCATGTCTTCGAGAATCTGGTTTGACACGCTCGACTTGACCGCTTGTTTGAGGATGGAAAGCTGTGCTAAAGCGGATGTTGGTGCCCATGGCCTTCTGGAAAGAATCCCAAAACTTGGAGGTAAAGATGCTGTCACGGTCTGAAGATATCACTTGAGGAATACCGTGCAGAGAGACAATACGAGAGGTATAGAGTTCCGCCAATTGAGCTGCAGTGATTGACTCTTTGATAGGCAGAAAGTGAGCCACTTTGGTGAGTTTGTCGATGACAACGAAGATAGCATCATTGCCACGCTTGGACTTTGGAAACCCAGTCACGAAGTCCATTTCAATGTGGTCAAACTTCCATTCTGGAATGGCAAGAGGTTGGAGGAGACCTGCTAGCCTTTGGTGTTCTGCCTTCACTCTTCTGCAGACATCACACTCGTTCACGAATTGAGCGATCTCGCGCTTCATTCGAGTCCACTAATAAGCTTGCTTGAGATCCTGAAACATCTTCGTACTACCAGGGTGGATGGAGAGGAAAGAGTTGTGAGCCTCGTTCATGATCACCTTACGAAGTTCACCTTTGGGCACAACAATTTCATCCTCGAAGAAGAGAGTGTCCTTGTCATCAAGTCAGTAGCACTTGTACTTGGATTGACTCTTTGCAATACCAATCTTCACCTTCTTCACCATATCATCAAGAAGCTGGGCTTGACGAATCTGGTCTTCCAAGGTAGGAGAAACTTGAAGGTTGGCGAGGAAACCTTGAGGAACAATTTGCAGATTAAGTTTGCGGAAAGCTTCACAAAGCTCGGGTTGATAAGGTTTGAGAATCAGACTGTTGCAATATGCTTTTCTGCTCAAAGCGTCAGCAATCACATTGGCCTTGCCTGGAGTATACTCGATACTCGGATTGTACTCTTGAATCATTTCGACCCATCGAGTCTGCCTGAGGTTGAGATTAGGCTGAGTGAAGATGTACTTGAGACTCTTGTGATCAGTGAAAATATCCACTTTCCTTCCCAATAGAAGATGTCTCCAAGTCAACAAAGCGTGCACAACTGCCGCCAACTCGAGATCATGAGTGGGGTAGTTCTTCTCATTAGGCTTCAACTGGCGAGAGGTATAAGCAACAACTTTCTTCTCTTGCATCAGTACAGCACCGAGACCTTGGAGAGAGGCATCACAAAAGACCTCATACGGATTGGTTTCATCAGGCGGAGTCAGAACTGGAGCAGTGATCAATTTCTCTTTCAAAGTGTTGAAAGCAATATCACACTCCGAAGACCAAACGTACTTGACGTGCTTCTGAAGAAGATTTGAGAGAGGCTTGGCGATCTTAGAAAAGTTTTCAACGAATCTTCTGCAATAGCTTGCGAGACCGAGGAAAATGCGGAGTTGCTTTACGTTCTGAGGAGGTTCCCAATTCACAATTGCGGACACCTTCTCGGGATTCACGGAAATGCCCTTGGCAGAGATGATATGACCAAGATAAAGAACCTCATCGAGCCAAAATTCACACTTGGAGAACTTGGCGTAGAACTGATGTTCCCTGAGCTTGTCAAGAACCAAACGCAAGTGCTTGGCATGATCTTCCTTGTTCTTCGAGAAAACCAGAATGTCGTCGAGATAGACCAAAACGAAGTCATTGGTGTAGGGGCTGAAGATGAAGTTCATCATGCGAGAGAACGTCGGAGGAGCGTTGGCGAGGCCAAAAGACATGACGGTGTATTCATATGAACCAAAGCTTGTTCTGAACGCCGTCTTGGGAATATCTTGCTCACGAATATGAATCTGATGATAACCCATACGGAGATCAAGCTTGGAGAATACTTGAGCACCTTTTAGTTGTTCGAACAACTCATTGATGTTGGGAAGTGGGAATTTGTTCTTGATGGTCTTCTTGTTTACTGGACGGTAATCAACACAAAGTCGACTCGATCCATCCTTCTTCTTCACAAAAAGAACACCACAACCCCACGGAGAAGTACTAGGCCGAATGAGACCCAATCTTTCTTGCTCATCGAGTTGCTTCTTCAGCTCCTTCAACTCTTCAGGTCCGAGCTTGTAGGGACGTTTGCACACAGGTTCCATACCGGGCTCAAGTTCAATAACAAATTCCACCGGCCGGTTTGGAGGCATCCCTGGGAGTTCTTCTGGAAAGACGTCTTGATACTCACAAACAACCGGAATCTGCGAAATAGCATCCAATTCACCCTTCTCATTGAGAGAAAACAACCGGATGGTATTATCCCGAGCGGCAAAGACAATGACATCCTCAGACGAATGAGTCAGTTGAATCTGCCTGGCTGCACAATCAAGCTGAGCTTTATGCTTAGAGAGCCAATCCATCCCGAGAATAAGATCGATATCCGAGTTACCAAGAACCATAGGAGAAGCAAGAAACTTGAAATCGCCCATCGTGATAGCGACATCTGGCACCTCCAGACTTGCACTCAAACGTTTGCCAGGAGAAACGATATCCATATGTTTACCCAAGTGAGAAGAAACGAACTCATGCTTGGTAAAAAATGGCTTAGACATGAAACAATGCGATGCACCAGAGTCAAAAATAACTCTTGTAGGAATATCATTAACAGGAAGGTTACCCATGATGACATTTGAAGAATCCTCAGCCTGAGCTGCATTCAGCATATTGACCTTGGCGTGCTTGGGATTGTGCTTGACCACAGCTGTACTTGCCGATCTAACAGGAGGAGGAGGAGGAAGACACCTCTGGTTGGTACACTTGCTGGCATAGTGACCCTTCTGTTGGCACTTGTTGCACGTGACCTCTGAAAGCGGACGGTGATACGGAGCACTCGGTCTTGGAGGTTGAGACGAAGTCTTGTTCTGAAAGCCAGGGTTGGGTGGGTAGTAGAAACCACTGCCACCTTTGCTCTTCTGCTGAAACGGCTGACGGAACGGAGGAGGAGGAAGCCAATACTTCTGCTGCTTGGCCACTTGAGTAGAGGAAGATGGAGTAACATCTCTGGCACGCTTCCTGGAAGCATCACACCTCAACTGAGCAGCCTCTTGTTTTAGTGCCATGTTGTAGAACTCATCGTATCTCAATGGCTCAAAGAGGACAAGAGCGAGCTGAATTTCCTCACGAAGACCACCCCTGAACTGATAGATCATGCTCTTCTCATCAGGAACATCCTGCTTGGCAAAACGGGCGAGCTTCTGGAACAACTTGTTGTAGTCGTAGACAGACAAAGAGCCTTGCTTCAGATTGCAGAATTCCTGACGCTTACTCTCAACCACACTTTAAGGGATGTGATGAGCGCGGAAATCTTGACGGAAATCGTCCCAAGTGATCAGACGTCCACCTCTGGAATCCTTGTACAGCTGGAACCACTCTGCAGCCTGATTTTTGAGCTGGAAAGAAGCGAACTTGACGAAATCTTCAGGCCTGACGTTGCTGCATTCAAAATGCTTGCCCAGATCCACTAGCCAATCGTCAGCATCGGTTGCCTCAACACAACTGATGAACGTCTTTGGACCATTTGTGAGGAACTGGTTCAGTGTAGCAAAGTGACTCTGATTGCTGCCTTGATTCCCTTGACTGCCTTGATTGCGCTCTTGGAGAATTTGCATGATCAGCTGAGTGTTTGCATTGGTTGTGGCCATCACAGCTTGCCATGCCTCTAGAGGAGGTGGAGGCGGTGGCGGATCAGGATTTGGAGTCGTGCGCATTGGGGGAGCCATCCTGAAGAGGTTGACCACCATTAGCACATTGACAGATAAATATTGAAGCTGAATCCAACGGAATGAAAATTGCAACATATAGTCTTCACATCCGAACAAAATGAACGAATGCATTCCTCTTCAAATGGTCACATATCCATAAATTGAGAAGCCACGTAGAATTAAGGTAGAGAAATAAATCAACAAGGTACGGATCAAGAACGAATAATCGGTAAGAAATCCCAATCTCAAACCAATATCCGTGGAAGAAGAACTAGAGCTACTAGAATTCCCACCTACGAAACTCCCGAACCTTTCCGGTTATGCAATCAGGTGTTGGGGATACAGGGGAAGCATAATATCTCACCCAAACTAGCAAATCCTACATCCAGCTGTATCCATCCTTCAACACATAACCAAGAAAACTTCGGAAACCATCTACCTCAACCTTCGAAAAGCATCCGTTATACAAGTTATGGCGATACTCCCGAACTCCCGCCCCGGTACTGGGTGGCGTCGAGGTTATCTCACCAACGAACTGCATAAAGGAGATTTCCGATGTCGCGCACATATCTCAAGTATACCAGAATTGCAATGATAAAATTATGACGACAACACATCGGAGCTCAACTCCCCGGGACACTGCCACAACCCCTAAAGACAGGAGGCACCAAGAACAATGTTCTCGTCACAAAACCATCGGAACAAATCCAAAATACTCGCGTGATCCTAAATTTTTTTTTGTGAAATTTGAGAAGAGAAGAGTCAAAACTCTACGTCAGGATGCCTTACCGGAGCGATGAGGAGGCTGGGAAGTAAAAAGAATTCCTAAGCTCTCCGATATATAATTCCTAAGGACTCAAAACATTTTTCTAGACACAACTCGACTGCTAAAAGCGATCACGCAATGGGGGCTCCTAAGGTCGGGGAAGGCTCTGATTACCAACTTGTAACGCCCTCGATGCGGCTATAGCTCCCACGTGTCGAGGCACGACTTAGAGACATAACCACATTGAAAGCAATGTCGCAAGTCAGGCAATCATTACAACATCCCATGTAATACATAATAAAAGGGGGAAATAACATAGTTGGCTTACACTCGCCACGTCACATCAGAGTACATAAATAACATCCATCAAACAAACACTCATGGCCCGACTACGGCGCCAAAATAGAAAAGAACCCAACATGCGACAAGGCCCTGAATCGATCCCCAACTAGGCACCACTACTGATCATCGGGAAAGGAAACATAATAACGCTGAGAGTCCTCGTCGAACTCCCACTTGAGCTCGTACTCGTCACCTGGAGCGAAATCACCTGGACCTGCATCTGGAGTTATAGTATCTGTGAGCCACAGGGACTCAGCAATCTCGCACCCTCGCGATCAAAACTATTTAAGCTCATAGGAATGGATAAGGCAAATATATGTGGAGCTGCAGCAAGCGACTAGCATATGTGGTGGCTAACTTATACGCAAAAGAGAGCGAGAAGAGAAGGCGAAGCTCGAGCGAGAAGCTAAAGGAACATCCTGCGCAAGCATAACTCCAACACCGTGTCCACTTCCCGGACTCCGCCGAGAAGGGGCCATCACGGTAACACACACGGTTGATTCATTTTAATTAAGTTTAGTTCAAGTAATCTACAACCAGACATTAACAAATTCCCATCCGCCCATAACCGCGGGCACGGCTTTCGAAAGTTCAATCCCTGCAGGGGGTCCCAACTTAGCCCATAACAAGCTCTCACGGTCAACGAAGGAATAGACCTCCACCCAAGACACACCGATCAAACTCGGTATCCTGGTACAACAAGATGATTCGACAGGTCAAAACAAGTCCAGCAACACCGCCCGAATGTGCCGACAAATCCCGATAGGAGCTGCACATATCTCTTTCTCAGGGCACGCTCGGATAGGTCAAGCTACGAGTAAAACCAACCCTCGAGTTTCCCCGAGGTGGCCCCGCAGGCTGCCTGGTTCGGACCAACACTCAGAGGAGCACTGGCCCGGGGGGGTTAAAATAAGATGACCCTCGGGCTCCGGAAACCCAAGGGAAAAAGAGGCTAGGTGGCAAATGGTAAAACCAATGTTGGGCATTGCTGGAAAAGCTTTAATCAAGGCGAACTATCAAGGGGTTCCCATTATAGCCCAACCGCGTAAGGGACGCAACAATTCGGGAACATAACACCGATATGACGGAAACTAGGGCGGCAAGAGTGGAACAGAACACTAGGCGAGAGGCCGAGCCTTCCACCCTTTACCAAGTATATAGATGCATTAAGATAACATGGAAATATAATGATATCCCAACAAGTAAATAAATGTTCCAACAAGGAACGGCTCCAATCTTCACCTGCAACTAACAACGCTATAAGAAGGGCTGAGCAAAGCGGTAACATAGCCAACCAACGGTTTGCTAGGACAATGGTGGGTTAGAGGTTCAATCATGCAATTGGGAGGCTGACAAGCAAAAGGTAGGCATCATAGCAGTGGCAAAGCAAAAGAGTGAGGAAACTAGCATAGCAAAGATAGTAGTGATTTCGAGGGTATGATCATCTTGCCTGCACAGTTGTCAGAGTTGACTGGATCCTCACAAGCAAACTCAACAGGGTCCTCGGTAGCGAACTCGTCTCCCGGCTCTACCCAACAAGACAAACAAGCAACAAGGATACAATCAACCACGTGCAAGGACAAGCAATAAGATGCGAAGATGATATGCGATGCGGGATGCGATGCGGGATGCAAAATGCAAGATGTTACAGAAAATGCATGAACCTGGCCTTAACTTGGATGACCAAGTGGGCCACTGGATAGAGGGGAAGAAATCACCTGAAAACGATATAAAGATCATAGGAATCGGAGCTACGGTTTGGAAATGGCAAGCGTTTTACGAAACGAACCGATCTGCGATATACAGCAAGTAGGCTCCTAAATGCAACGAAACGAACATGCTACAGCCACCAAACATGAAAACAAAATACATGGCAGTGATGTACACAAGATGGTTAACAAAACACTAGCACTGAGCCATAGGCAAATTCATCCATTAAGAGGTTCAAACAAGCATGACAAAAACGCAAACGCAAAACATATTCCAGACAGTGAAATTAACACTAGTCTGTAATTTCAGATCACGAAGCCCTCTTCGGAGCAGCAAAACAACATGATACATGACCTGAACATGACAAGTAAGAACATGGCATGGAGCTACTCAACAAGCTTAACAAAAGATCCAAAGTGACCTGGGGCCAAAAGGGATCACAAAATATATTAACGGGCACACGAACATAGCTAAAACACAATCAGTTTTCAGACTTAGTGAAAACTGAGACATGCTGAAATATAACTCACGAAGGCATGTAAACGAGCTCGATGCACTCACCACGGTGCAAGTCCTGGCAAGGCAAGCATACATCCATTAAGAAGACACAAAATACAAGCTAGACATGGCAAGAACAATGGCATAGCATGCACGGATCACTAACACTAGCATCGGCAAAATCGCAAACAAGTTGACGATCTGCCCAGATTAACAACGAAGCAAAAGTTGAGCTCGATTGAGTCAACCTAGAGCACTCCACATATGCAAACAAAGACATGGATGGATAGAGCATAACATAAATATCAAAACTCCCTTACTGATCATCCTCAAAAGAGGCACGGATCACTAGGAAACAAGCTGGACATATAGCATCATGAACTAAAATATCCCAGACTTAGTGAAAATCACTAAGTCCCTGAAATCAGCAATCTCAGGTACCTCTCTTTGCAAGCTTGCACAAGACACCACACACATCCTAAAAATGCATGGGTGGCACCTCTGGAAGGAAGACAAAATGCTTAACAATTCATCCCAAAGGGGCACAGGCATATCGTGCACGAATTAAACATGGTAAAAATGACAAAAATGCATGATGAACTAACGGATCTGCAATTTAACTCACGAAGCCTCCTTCTAACAGCATTTTGGGCATCAAGATGACCTCAAATGCAAATGATGCTATGGAATGAAATGATGTACATATCGAGGCGAAAATTTTGATATATCATACGCCCAAAACGGAGCTACGGTTGCGGAGATACGAGCAGTCAAAGAATGCATAAAAAAAATCTGGGAGTTAGGGTTTCGGGGGAGAGGGGGTCAACCCCAGATCTAGATCCAGCGCACGGATCCCGAGGCGGCGCCGGAGTACTGTTCACGCCGGAGCTCCTGTAGCTCGCTGGCGAGGGGGCCGTGGCCGTGGCGGCTGCCGGCGACGAGGAGGCGGCGAGGAGGCGGCGGAGGGGCGCGGCGCC
>NC_057798.1:208734803-208735202 GCF_018294505.1 Triticum aestivum
AAAAATCTGGGAGTTAGGGTTTCGGGGGAGAGGTCAACCTAGCCCAGATCCAGATCTGGCGCACGGATCCCGAGGCGGCGGCGGCACTGTTCACGCCGGAGCTCCTGTAGCTCGCCGGCGAGAGGGCCGTGGCCGTGGCGGCTGCCGGCGACGAGGAGGCGGCGAGGAGGCGGCGGAGGGGCACGGCGGCGGCCGGGCGTCGGTGGTGGCGGCCGCGGGCGGCGAGGAGGCCGGCGGAGGGGGCGGCGAGCGGTGGCGGGGCGGCGGCCCACGGCGGCGCCGGGCGCCGGAGACGAGGAGGGAGGCGGCGCTGGCGGCGGGAGGCACCAGGCGGCGGGGCGAGGCGGCTGGGCCGCGGGGGCTTCCCGCGGGCCTGGCGGGCCGGCGGCGGCGAAGCGG
>NC_057798.1:209651103-209673718 GCF_018294505.1 Triticum aestivum
GGGCGGTAGGGGGAGGGGGAGGGGTGGGAGGGGCGATGCGGGGGTAGGGAGCGGCCTCGCCGGCGAGATTGGCGTGCAGCGGGGCTGGGTGATTTCCTGGGCTCGGGCGACCGGCCGAAGCTTCGGCCGGTGCGCCGTTTCCAAACGTTTCCCTATTTTCTGGGAGAATCACTTTGATATAATCACTATTCACTAATAAAAGTGAAAGATTAGAATTCCCCTTCTTTACTATGTTCCTTGCAGGAATGGGCCATTTTAGGCAATAAATCAAGCCATATATGGCAGGTAATGAGCATGGTAATCAAACCCAATCAACAGGAAGTGTACATGAGGTTCCAAAGGAGAAGACAACATTTGGCATGACCCTGTCCGCTTGTGTCAGCGGTCTTACAGCCTGCCACTTCCATTGTAACATCAGCACTCGCATCTTCCATGAAGGCAACGATGGCCAATTCACGGTGTGTTAGCCCGAAAACCTTTCGGCGAGAGGATTCTCTCATCCACGAAATCACAAGTCGGCCGATGCCATTACCCTCTATAGCCGCCATCTTCATCTCTGTAGTCTTTGTACCCACAGCCACAACCATAAACTTGTAATTAAGTGTAATTCACATACAACGACATTATAAGACTATCGTCAATCATTCATCTTTAAGTGCCATCTACAATGTCTTTTCCATGTGATCTATTTATGGTGTGCGAGTAATCCCCTCAGGCTACGGGCTGAGGCATAGCTGTCCGTGTCAAAACGGGCGGATCTTGGGTAGGGGGTCCCGATCTGTGCGTCTAAGGCTAATGGTAACAGGAGGCAAGGGACACGATGTTTTACCCAGGTTCGGGCCCTCTCGATGGAGGTAAAACCCTACTTCCTGCTTGATTGATCTTGATGATATGAGTATTACAAGAGTTGATCTACCACGAGATCATAGAGGCTAAACCCTAGAAGCTAGCCTATGATGATTATGATTGTCCCCATACGGACCAAACCCTCCAGTTTATATAGACACAAGAGGGGGCTAGGGTTTACACAGAGTCGGTTACAAAGAAAGAAATCTAATATCCGGATCGCCAAGCTTGTCTTCCATGCAAAGGAGAGTCCCATACGGACACGGGATGAAGTCTTGAGTCTTGTATCTTCACGGTCCAACAGTCCGGCCAAAGTATATAGTCCGACTGTCCGGATACCCCCTAATCCAGGACTCCCTCAGTAGCCCCTGAACCAGGCTTCAATGATGATGAGTCTGGCGCGCATTTTATCTTTGGCTTTGCAAGGCGGGTTCCATCTACGAATACTCCAAAGTAAACCTCGAACACTTAAATCGTGTCCGGCTCTGCAAAACGACTTTCGCATTCCATCATAGAGAGAACGATATTCCACAAATATAATCTGCTGACAACTTTAGGTAACGCAACATGACACCATGGTCGAGTCATCATTGAACCGTCTTCCCATAGCCAGCTACCGCACATATCGCGAGGCGGTTTCCTTGACGCATCTTGTCGAAGCTGAGATCATGTCCCCTTATCACGGGATTCTCATTAATACGGGTACGGGCAACCCAACCGCGCCATCAATCGTGGCGCTTGGGAAATAAGCGATTTTCAACGGGCAAGTGGGGAGACGCACCATTTTCGTCGCCTCTATAAAGGGATAAGGATTCCTCATTTTTACCCACGCCTTCTTCTTCCTTCGCTTATCCATTCTTGCCCCCTCGAGCTCCAGCGCCCCAGTTTACACCTTCTCCGCATAGCCAAACATGTCCGAAGCAGGAGGCAAGTGGGTGGCCTACACCGTCAAGGAGGAGCATATTACGAAGCTCCGGGCGGCCGGATACTTGGTCGCAGATATCGCGCACCGGCTGCCAGACGCAGGGCAGATCATTCCGACTCCGGGACCCCACGAGAGGGTCGTGTTTCTCGCCCACTTCGTCCGTGGACTGGGATTTCCACTTCGTCCCTTTGTCCGCGGGCTCATGTTTTACTATGGGATGGACTTCCATGATCTGGCCCCAAATTTCGTCCTCAATATCTCAGCGTTTATAGTCGTGTGCGAGGCCTTCCTCCGCATCAAGCCTCACTTCGGCTTGTGGCTACGAATCTTCTGTGTGAAGCTGAAGATCGTGAGCGGCCAGCAAGCGGAGTGCGGAGGCGCTATGGTGGGCAGGATGCCCAACGTTACCTGGCTTGACGGCTCCTTCGTGGAGACCGTAAAAGGGTGGCAATCGGGGTGGTTCTACATCACCGAGCCACGCGACGCCAACTGGGCGGCAGCCCTCGAATTCTGATCCGGAATTCCCATGCGGCTCACCTCCTGGGAAAAGAAGGGCTTGGCCTGGGGTGAACCTGCGGAGCTGACCAGACTTTAGAACTGCATCAAGAGCATGATGGACAAGAAAATCAAGCTTGTCAACGTGGTCCAGGTCTTGCTCGTCCGCCGAGTTCTTCCGTGCCAAAGACGGGCATTTAATCTGTGGGAGTTCGTCCCGGCCGAACACCAGACACTTCGAGAGCACTACGACACGACACACAAGGACGCATGGAAGGTGCTGTTCAAGGCCTCTGAAATACCTCCTCCCACATCCAAGGACCGCGGACTTCACGCCACGCGGCTCCCCCGTCCGGTGAGTTTTCTGACCATCACCAGATGTAGTTTTCCCAGCATACTCATGGGGAGGATTTCAAGTCATCGTGTGTATTTAATCAGGAGTACATGGTGACGGTGGAGCGGATCGACTGTCCGGCTCCACTGCCAGAAGGTGCAGCGACCGCTCTCCTGACAGAGATGCTAGTCCCGGCGCCTTACAAGGTGCCGGAAAAGAAGGCCGAAAAGAAGGCCCCGGGGACCAGGAAGGGTCTCCGGCGTAAGGTCGTACCGGATGCCTCGTCCGAAGACGATGAGGCACACTCCTCCCACAAAGGGGAGGAGGAAAAGGAAAGGACCGCCCCATCCGGGGAGGCCGAAGGGCCTAAGAGGGTGGCCCAGGGGACCAGGAAGGGTCCCCGGCGCAAGGCCGTCATAGGCTCGTCGTCTGAGGACGACGAGGCAGATTCCTCCTGCGGAGGTGGGGGGAAACACGAGGAAATTCCGCCTCCCCGCACTAGGAAGGAGAAGAAAAGGAAAGCCGCCGCGCAGGGGGAGGCCAGGACACCAAAGAAGGGAAAGGCGTCCCTTCCGGATCACTCCACAGTGGCTGCCCAGGGGCAAGCCCCTAGTAAGATCGTAAGTATCCGCACTCCCCAATACTTTTTATTGCGACTTAGCTTTATAGTTTGTTATAACGCCGAACACGTATATGCAGTCTGGCCAGGGCCCATCCCGAGGTATCCTCTTCGGATGGGTCTTTGAGCGATTCGGCAATGAATTCGCTCCCGGCGACCACTTCCCCTCAGCCTGCGGATGACACGGAGGTGTTGTCCCAAAGGGTCCCAGAGCAGGGGGAGGCGACTCTGGAGACGACTCAAGGCAAAATTCCAGACGCCGGGCATACGGGGCGTAAGATCCCCTCGGATTATGCCGATGAGAGCCGCAGCAAGTTAGGCTCTCAGCCGAACACTGTACCGGAACCTCCAAGGGTTCCGGATTCGGGCAGGCAGCCCCTCGCTAAAGAGGGCAAGCCGATCGTGCCGATGACTTCCGTTGCACCAGAGGCGCCGGATAGTCTGCTGGAAGTGCTTCACGGCACTTCCATGGATGAAGAGCACCGTACTCTTATGAGTGCGGTGATTCAGAAGGTTCGGTCCGCCAAGAGTGGATTAACCGAAGCCTGCACCAGCCTACTGATAGGCTGTGAGGTAAGTAATCAAAAGTGTGTGATATTACCACCCGCTAGACAGTAGCCCCTGATAGTCTGTTTGGTGTTCGAAAAGAAAAGCCAAACGGAGGGTCAATTTTAATCCGCAGGAGTCTAATAGTAGGTGTCTATGTGAATAAGCAGGCAGTGCTGCTTGCCGCTGCTGCCCGCACAGCCGAGGTCATCAGACTCAAACGGGACCTTGAGCAGGCCGAAGAGGAGCTCAACCTCACAAAGAGGCAGCTCGAAGAGAACAAAGGTGAGTGATACCCCGTTCACGTATCATATAGAGGAGAAAAAATTGGTGACGCTAACAAAAAGGATCATGATTTTGTAATAGGGGCCACGACCGAAGTGGCGGCCCTGAAGAAAGCGCTATCCGAGGCCGAAGATAAGGCGGCCACGAAGTGCATTGAGCGTGAAAAGCAAGATGCTAGGGTGGGCAAGGTACAGCAAGAGCTCCAGGAGCTCGACAAGAAGTTCGAGTCCTTGGAGCATGACTTCAAGATGAAAGAGTCTGAGCTTGCGAAGGCCCTTGTGAGTATGAAAGACGCCAAGGCCGAAGCCCAAAAGTCCCAGCAGGAAATCCAGGCGGCCAAGAAGATAGCGGTGGGTAAGACATTCTTTATGCAAAGCAAGCATGTGGAGGAGACATTTCTTTTACTTACCCGAATTTGGAGCTCTCCAGGGGCATTCGCAGATCTGCCACGCAGCATATCGGATGCCGCGGAGTTCTACCATGCTAAAGAGGGGAGCTCAACAGAGAAGCTGTTCTGGTCCCAGTATGCTGGAGCCGAACACCCGATGCCTCTGAGTGACCAATTGAAGCAATTGGTTGAACTCCACAGGGCGGCCGAAGTGGCTATGAAAGATTTCATAGTCCAGATGTGGCCTGGTGAGCCCCTGCCCGCCAGCTACTTCAGCCTGATAAAGCCGATGGTGAATGCCTATCCGCGGCTTGAAGTGATCAAGCGATCCGTTTGCATTGAGGGTGCCCGCCGAGCCTTTGCCCGTGCGAAGGTGCATTGGGGCAAGCCGGATGTGCAGAAGCTTGTGAAGGATGGACCGCCGGAGGGCAAGGTGCATCGCTATCCCGAGAAATATTATGATGGCGTTATGAAAGGCGCTCACCTCGTGGTCGATGAGTGTACCAAGGACACAATCTTTGACTGCACTCCTGTTGTTTTTGTAATATAAAAACAAAGTTGTTTGCGCTATATAGCACTTTGTTGAATTAAAATATTACATTCTGTGCGGCTGTTTATAAAATTATAAAAGTAGGCCAGTTGTCGGCTTCCGCCCCCACGTAACTAGTACTGGGGTGTTCATGGAAAACCCAAAACACTCTTTTATCCAAATTTTTGGTCCGTGAAGGAGGTGTTTGGCGTAGCGAACAAGGCAATCGGACTATGCGGCTTTATAACTCTCACTTAGCCATAGAGGTCTATAATTTTAAATTGCGGCAAAGCCCCTAGAATTCGGAAAGCCGAATTGGGGCGCTATACACGCCTAAATCGGACGAGGCCGATTCCTCGCCTAAAGGGGAAAAAATCTTTAAGGATTTTAAGACCTCTTGAACAGCGACCAGCTCTCGCCGCATCATGACAGTCAGTTTTCGGCTTTCTCTACTGAGGTGCTTGTCCGGAAGAACCGGGACACAATCGCAGTAGTTCTCCCTGCACTACCTTAGCCGATATAACGGAACGTAAGGTACCAAAACAAGGGAGCCGGGCAAACCCAACTATTGACCCAAGACATGATTCGGAGCTGATGCATATAATGCTATAAGTTCGGGGTGCCGCACTGTCGAAAGTGTTCGGAATTATCTTGCCGTATTATGGGGCGCCATAAGAAGCCCCTGGCAAACTGAACGTACCAAGGTGTACGGATTCCATATAAAATAAACATTTATAGGAAAAATGTGCAGATAGGAATAATAAGCTGACGCTATATATTGTTTCCCATTGTAAGGTAATACGTCTGGGCGTATGTGTACAATTGATGCGTTAAGCAGAATAGAAAATAGGACTATTTGACATGTCCTATCCAAGGGCGGGCCGCATGTAGGTATATAGAATAGGTATAACGATCATTAACAGATACCATCTGGGTATTCCCTTTGTGCGTGAAGCCTTTTGCCTCCTTGGTTTTCCCTCATGTGAGGAGTCCGGTGATCCGGCTCTCTGAAGAGGCTGCCCGAAAGTAGGGTCCTGAAAGATAAAGGGGGTTATTAAAGTATGTTGCGGCTGAACCGCACTGTTGACCGCATTACTATTGCGCCTCCGCCTATGCCCATGGTATTTTGAGTGCGTAATTGTGTACGCGCGGCACGGATGCTGCCTTAATGGGCCTGGAGTGGAGGCTGGACTGCTAGTCGCGCTCTTGGCGTGCTTAGCGATCCTGTTGCAGGGTACTCCAGATTCGCTTGACAGTGTTCGGGGTTGTTGTCACCGGATTGGTGGTTTGCCAGAGAAGAATGCTTTGTACTTCTGCCGTGAGGGTTGCAATATGCTCTTCTGTACGGAGAGAGCGGTCCATGTTTCCGTTGACTGTTATGACCCCACGAGGTCCTGACATCTTGAGCTTGAGGTATGCATAGTGTGGTACCGCATTTAATCGAGCGAATGCGGTTCGTCCAAGCAGTGCATGATAACCACTACGGAAAGGGACAATATCAAAGATTAACTCCTCGCTTCGGAAGTTATCCGGAGATCCGAAGACCACTTCCAGTGTTATGGAGCCCGTGTAGTGGGCCTCTACTCCTGGAATTACACCTTTGAAGGTGGTTTTGGTGGGCTTGATCCTTGAAGGGTCGATGCCCATTTTGCACACTGTGTCCTGATAAAGCAGGTTCAGGCTGCTGTCGCCGTCCATAAGGACCCGCGTGAGGTGGAATCCGTCGATGATTGGGTCTAGGACCAATGCGGCTGAGCCGCCGTGACGGATGCTGGTAGGGTGATCCCTACGATCAAAGGTGATTGGACAGGCTAACCATGGGTTGAACTTTGGGGCGACTGGCTCCATCGCATAGACGTCCCGTACTGCTCCCTTTCGTCCCCATTTGGGAATGTGGGTGGCGTAGATCATATTGACCATTTTCACCTGGGTAGGAAATTTCTTCTGTCCCCCCCGTGTTCGAACGCTGGGGCTCCTCGTCATCGTCGCTGTGCAGCCCCTTGTCCTTGTTCTCGGCATTTATTTTACCGGCCTGTTTGAACACCCAGCAGTCTCTGTTAGTGTGGTTTGCTGGCTTATCCGGGGTGCCATGAATTTATTGGCATGGTGCTATGCGAGCCAACCAGCTGTCCTCGCCCGCGCAAAAGCGGGTCATGAGTGTCGTGAGGGCTGCCATGAACTTTGGTTTTTCCTGGCCGAGGTGTCGGGTGAGCCACTCGTCGCGGATATTATGCTTAAAGGCCGCCAGGGCTTCGGCGTCCGGACAGTCGACAATTTGGTTCTTTTTGGTTAGGAACCGAGTCCAGAATTTCCTGGCTGACTCTCCGGGCTGTTGGGTAATGTGACTCAAGTCATCAGTGTCCAGTGGTCGCACGTACGTGCCCTGGAAGTTGTCGAGGAACGCGTCCTCCAGGTTTTCCCAACTGTCGATGGAGTTTGCCAGTAGGCTATTTAGCCAGTGTCGGGTCGGTCCTTTGAGTTTAAGGGGAAGATACTTGATGGCGTGTAGATCGTCACCGCGGGCCATGTGAATGTGGAGAAGGAAATCTTCAATCCATACTGCGGGGTCCGTTGTGCCATCATATGATTCGATGTTTATGGGTTTAAACCCTTTTGGGAATTTGTGATCCATCACTTCATCAGTGAAGCAGAGGGGGTGTGCAGCGCCTCTATGCCAGGCTATGTGGCTACGCAGTGCGGATGAATCTGGTTGCCTATGTTCGGCCTGGCCGGACTTGTCGATAGTGTATCCGGCGTGACAATCATCGTCATGTGTTTGGGCGCGCCCCCGCGATCCGTAGATCGATCTTGGCTGTCCTGCCTTGTTTTCCAGTATATCTTGCGGGTCCTGCCTATTGCCCCGGGCCGTAGTGTATTGGCGTAGGGGTGTGGGCTGGTATTCAGGCTGATATGCCATTTTATCCCGGCCACAAGGTGGCCGGTCAGCCGTGTGGCGCTCGAGTCCATATTCCTCTGCTGCCAGGACTTCAGTCCATCTGTCTGTGAGCAGGTCTTGATCAGCTTGGAGCTGCTGCTGGTTCTTTTTCAGGCTCCTCGCAGTGGCCATAAACTGGCGCTTGAAGCGGTCCTGCTCTACGGGGTCCTCAGGCATGCCAAACTCGGCGTCGCCGAGGCTAATCTCGTCTTCGGAGGGGGGCATGTAGTTGTCCTCCTCCGGCTATCCGTCCGTCGCCTGTTCGTCTGGGCTGACCTGCCCATCTTCCTGTTCGGCCTGCTCGAAGGCAGGCTGATCAGGGTTGTATTCATCTTCGGCACCATCCGGATTGTTTTCGTCTCCTGTGCCGGTATTGCCGTGGCGGGGCTTGGAGCGGCGCCGACGACGCCCGTGCTTTGCTTTCTTCCTTGAGGGGTTATCCTCCATTGCCTGATCGCCATTGGTTTCTTTTGGAGTGTCCACCATATATATATATCATATGAGGAGGTGGCTGTCCAGCGCCCCGTGGGCGGTGGTTCCTGTTCTTCTCCTACATCGTCGTCCACACCGTCGATGTCTTCAGAGTCAAAGTCGAGCACGTCGGTCAAATCATCGATCGTGACAATGAAGTGGGTGGTGGGTGGGCAATGAATTCCCTCATCGCCTGCTTCCCAGTCGAGTCGGACATAGTTCGGCCAAGAGTCTCCTGACAAAAAGAGAGACTTTAACGAGTTCAGCATGTTGCCAAAGGGTAAGTGCTAGAAGATATCCGCAGCGGTGAACTCCATTACCGGAGCCCAACCAGATTCGGCGGGCTCGGGGGTGCGCGGACTGGGACCTACAGCCGGACACGTGTCCGGGGGTCCGGTGTCGCAGGCTTCCTTGGGGGTGAAGTCTGTGTTCGGCTCTACCGCCGATGAGTGTGTGGTCTCCGGGGTGGGGTCCATCCATCCGTCCTCGGATGACACAATCTGCTCTGGATTTAGGCCCGGAGCTCCTGCAGGTGCGATATCCCGAGTATTACCCGACAGCAGGTCTAAGCCGTGCTCATCGTGACTATTCGGCGATCCTGGCGTAGGCCCGAATCCGTCGAAGATCAAGTCTCCGCAGATATCGGCCGTGTAGTTCAAGTGTCCGAACCTGACCCGGTGGCCAGAGGTGTAGCTGTCGATCTGCTCCAGATGGCCAAGTGAATTGGCCCGTAGTGCGAAGCCGCCGAACACGAAGATCTGTTCGGGGAGAAAAGTCTCACCCTAGACCACATTGTTGTTGATGATTGAAGGAGCCATCGAGCCTTGCAGCGACGACACAGAGGAACTCTCAATAAAAGCACCAATGTCGGTGTCAAAACCGGCGGATCTCGGGTAGGGTGTCCCGATCTATGCGTCTAAGGCTAATGGTAACAGGAGGCAAGGGACACGATGTTTTACCCAGGTTTGGGCCCTCTCGATGGAGGTAAAACCCTACTTCCTGCTTGATTGATCTTGATGATATGAGTATTACAAGAGTTGATCTACCACGAGATCGTAGAGGCTAAACCCTAGAAGCTAGCCTATGATGATTATGATTGTCCCTATACGGACGAAACCCTCCGGTTTATATAGACACCGGAGGGGGCTAGGGTTTACACAGAGTCGGTTACAAAGAAGGAAATCTAATACCCGGATCGCCAAGCTTGTCTTCCACGCAAAGGAGTGTCCCATCCAGACACGGGACGGAGTCTTGAGTCTTGTATCTTCACGGTCCAACAGTCCGGCCAAAGTATATAGTCCGGCTGTCCGGATACCCCCTAATCCAGGACTCCCTCAATAGCCTTGGAGCCCATGTATTCTCGTTGTATCATTGGTTTACTTTAAAGTAACGTTATTTCTATGTGTTATGTGTCACACACCAATTCATATAATTGATGCGTCGCATGTGGCGGCCCAGGAATCACTCTAGCATAAGCTTTAATAACATACTTCTCATGGGTAACCACCAAGTTCAGATCTCTTCAGGACTCAAGCACAAAAATTTCTTCTCGCTAATCCTAGATGACATGCTAAATGCTAGAGCTATCTTAAAAATGAAAGTTTTCTTTATCAAAAATGGTTATTCTTCTCCCCTCTGTAGTCAAGCACCTGAAGAAACCACGCATCACTTACTTTGGGGTTGTGACTTTGCTTGGGAATATTTATAGCTGCAAATAGGAAAAGGGGCATCTCTTTCTATGGGGACACCAATACTCACACTAGAGAAATTCCCTACTGCCATTGTAATTGAAATCCTTGTTCGTGGATGCTGGAATGTGCTTTTCTTAGAAAAGGAGGATGTACCCCCGGCCTCTGCATCTGGACGATGCATGCAACCATATTATTAATTATTCACAAAGACCATACAAGGTGATACAACAATAAGCCTGAAGCCACCATCTTGGCAACGTTGTTGCTACTCCTATCCCCTTGATGAAGGTGTACCGAATGGCCGGTCCTAATTCCGAACAGACATCGCACCAAAGCCTAACATCTAAAGTCGTGTGTCCCATCCAAGCCACTACCTGGATTGGGTCTGAAAGTGCAACTAATCCCCGGGTGGTTTTGGTAATTCATAACAACATATAGCTCACTGAACCAACATTCTTTCAAGATCAATGTTTTAGAAAGTTCAATGGTTGGTATGGCATGGACGAGAGATGTGGACCCCCCAAAATGCTAAGTACACATATTGGCAAAAGCTCAAGACTCTACATTTCCATTTTAGTGATCCAAGATCATATTGAGTCCATAGGAAAAGCCAATACTATAAAAGGGGGATGAGGTGTTGCTTAATGGCTTGCTTGCTCAAAATGCTTAGTGATATGCTCCAAAAATCCTCAACCACTTTCTCATTTCCACATATGTCCTAAACCTAAAGTCAAACTCGGCCCCACTGATTTGATCTATCCGGTGCCACCAAGTTCACTCGACATAGCCATACTCACAAACCCTAATCGGTTCGGTCTTACCGATAGGGATCTCGGTCTCATCGAGATGGGATTGCAAACTCTCTATTTCCCTTCATAACATTTCAGTCTAACCGAGATGAGCGATCTGTCCCACCGAGTTCGTAGTGCAAACTCTTTGTTTCCTTTTTGTAACGTTTCGGTCTAACCGAGATGAGAGATCGGTCCCACCGAGTTTGCCTGACCAAGTCTCTGTTTGCTTATTACTGAAATCGGTCTCACCGAGTTCATGTGATCGGTCTCACACGAATGAGGTTTTTCCCTAACCTTAGCGCATTGGTCTCACCGAGTTGATATTGTCGGTCCCACCGAATAGCCGAACGTTCATATTTTGAACCAAGTCGGTCTCACCGAGTTTCACTATTCTGTCCCACTGAGTTTGGTAAATTGTGTGTAATGGTTAGATTTTGTGTGGAGGCTATATATACCCCTCCACCCCCTTCTCCATTAGAGAGAGAGCCATCAGAATGTGCCTACACTTCCACTACTCATTTTCTAAGAGAGAACCACCTACTCATGTGTTGAGACCAGGACATTCCAATCCAACCACAAGAATCTTGATCTCTAGCCTTCCCCAAGTTGCTTTCCACTCAAATCATCTTTCCAACATAGCCAAATCTGTGAGTGAGAGTTGAGTGTTGGGGAGACTATCATTTGAAGCACAAGAGCAAGGAGTTCATCATCAACAGACCATCTATTACCTTTTGGAGAGTGGTGTCTCCTAGATTGGTTAGGTGTCACTTGGGAGCCTCCGTAAAGATTGTGGAGTTTAACCAAGGAGTTTGTAAGGGCAAGGAGATTGCCTACTTCGTGAAGATCTACCCAAGTGAGGCAAGCCCTTCATGGGTGATGGCCATGGTGGGATAGACTAGGTTGCTTCTTCGTGGACCCTTCAAGGGTGGAGCCCTCCTTGGACTCGCGCAACCGTTACCCTTTGTGGGTTGAAGTCTCCATCAACGTGGATGTATGATAGCACCACCTATCGAAACCACGCCAAAAATCCACGTGTCTACATTGCGTTTGCTCCCTCCAAACTCCTCCCCTTTACCTTCATATGCATTGATTTACATTCTGCTGCTATATGATGTCTACTATGCAACGTTCTCCTTGTAGATGTTGTTGGGCCTCCAAGTGCAGAGGTTTGTAGGACAGTAGCAAATTTCCCTCAAGTGGATGACCTAAGGTTTATCAATCCGTGGGAGGCATAGGATGAAGATGGTCTCTCTCAAACAACCCTGCAACCAAATAACAAAGAGTCTCTTGTGTCCCCAACACACCCAATACAATGGTAAATTGTATAGGTGCACTAGTTCGGCGAAGAGATGGTGATACAAGTGCAATATGGATAGTAGATATAGGTTTTTGTAATCTGAAAATATAAAAACAGCAAGGTAAATGATACGTCTCCGTCGTATCTATAATTTTTGATTGTTCCATGCCAATATTACTCAACTTTCATATACTTCTGGCAACTTTTTATACTATTTTTGGGAATAACATATTGATCCAGTGCCCAGTGCCAGTTCCTGTTTGTTGCATGTTTTATGTTTCACAGAAACCCAATATCAAACGGAATCCAAATGGGATAAAAAGGACGGAGAATTATTTTGGATTGTTTGGGATTTTCCGGAGGAAGAATCAACGCGAAACGGTGCCCGAGGTGGCCAGGAGATAGGGGGGTGCGCCCTCCTGCCTGGGCGCGCCTGGCACTCTCCTGGGCCACCTGTAAGGCGGTTGGCGATCTTATTTTGCTGCAAGAAATCTAATTTTATGAGAAAAATCTGGGCGAAAGATTCACCCCAATCTGAGTTACGGATCTCCAGATATAAAAGAAACGGTGAAGGGGCGGAATCTGGGAATGCAGAAACAGAGAGAGACAGAGAGATAGATCCAATCTCAGAGGGGCTCTCACCCCTCCCAAGCCATGGGAGCCAAGGACCAGAGGGGAAACCCTTCTCCCATCTAGGAAGAAGGTCAAGGAAGAATAAGAAGAAGGGGGGCTCTCCCCCCTTGCTTCCGGTGGCGCTGGAACACCGCTAGGGGCCATGATCATCACCGCGATCTTCACCAACACCTCCACCATCTTCACCAACATCTCCATCACCTTCCCCTATCTATATCCAGCGGTCCACTCTCCCGCAACCAGCTGTACCCTCTACTTGAACATGGTGCTTTATTCTTCGTATTATTATCCAATGATGTGTTTCCATACTATGATGTCTGAGTAGATTTTCGTTGTCCTATTGGTGGTTGATGAATTGCTATGATTGATTTAATTTGCTTGTGGTTATGTTGCTGTCCTTTGGTTCCCATCATATGAGCGCGCGCGTGGATCACACCATAGGGTTAGTTGTATGTTGATAGGACTATGTATTGGAGGGCAAGAGTGACAGAAGCTTCTACCTAGCATAGAAATTGATGCATACGGGATTGAAGGGGGACAAATATATCTTAATGCTATGGTTGGGTTTTACCTTAATGAACATTAGTAGTTGCGGATGCTTGCTAATAGTTCCAATTATAAGTGCATAGAATTCCAAGTCAGGGATGACATGCTAGCAGTGGCCTCTCCCACATAAAACTTGCTATCGGTCTAGTAAAGTAGTCAATTGCTTAGGGACAATTTCACAAATCCTACCACCACTTTTCCACACTCGCTACATTTACTTTATTGCATCTTTATCTAAACAGCCCCTACTTTTTATTTACGTGTTGTTTATTATCTTGCAAACCTATCCTATCACACCTAAGTACCTCTAGTTTCATACTTGTTCTAGGTAAAGCGAACGTCAAGTGTGCGTAGAGTCGTATCAGTGGCCGATAGGACTTGAGAGAGTATTTGTTCTACCTTTAGCTCCTCATTGGGTTCGACACTCTTACTTATCGAAAGAGGCTACAACTATCCCGTATACTTGCGGGTTCTCAAGACCTTTTTCTGGCGCCGTTGCCGGGGAGTCATAGCGTGGGGTGAATATTCTCGTGTGTGCTTGTTTGCTTTATCACTAAGTAATTTTTATTTGCTGTTCTAAGTTGTTCTCAATCTTTAGTTATGGATATGGAACACGAAATACCAAAAAAATTAGGTGTGGACGCTACTCATGGAGATGGGGAACCTCCTAAAACCCTCGATGCTCGTTATGTTCAAGATATTATGTACTACTTTGATAATCCTGAGAAAACCCCATTCAATTATGTTATGGGAGACACGTTGGATCAACGCGAATACTTTAGGGATTATCGCTTGACACAAAAAGGGAAACTATTATGGGATCAAATTTCTATGTTACGTTGGTATGCTCGTCAACTATGCTTGATATATGATTATACTTGTTGCTCTAGGATGAAGGCTCCACACCTTCCCTTTTCATGCAAATTCAATGATAATAAAACCTTAGATTCTTATGCTAATGGTGTATATGATTATTATGATGTGGAACAAATAGAAGAATTTGTTGCTTTTTATGGGTGCTTATGAGATTGAATGTATGTTTAAAGCGTTTGACGATTTTGATGATTCAGTTTATAGACCAGAAAATCTTGCTATACTTAGATATTGCTATGAAAATTATGAATACAATTACAATATTAATGCATTTATTGAGAAAGTCTCCGCTGTCGAAGAAGAGACTAATATTTTGCAGGATGCTATGGAAGAAGAAATTGATGAAACTATGAGCTCATTGGATGAAAAAGATGATGAGGATAGCAAAGAACAAAAGGAGGAAGAGCGGATTGATCACCCGTGCCCACCTTCTAATGAGAGTAACTCTTCAACTCATACATTGTTTAATTCCCCTTTGTGCTTACCGAAGGATGATTGCTATGATGATTGCTATGATCCCTTGAATTTGTTTGAAATATCCCTTTTTGATGATGCTTGCTATGCTTGTGGGCAAGATGCCAATATGAATTATGCTTATGGAGATGAACTTGCTATAGTTCCTTATGTCAAACATGAAATTGTTGCTGTTGCACCCACGCATGATAGTCCTATTATCTTTTTGAATTCTCCAAACTACACTATATCGGAGAAGTTTGTGCTTATTAAGGATTATATTGATGGGTTGCCTTTTACCATTGCACATGATGATTTTCTTGAATGTAATATGCATGTGCTTGCTGCTCCTACTTGCAATTATTACGAGAGAGGAACTACATCTCCGCCTCTTTATGTTTCCAACATGATAAAATTGCAAGATGCTTATACTATGCATTGGCCTTTACTATTTGTGCATGAATTGTTCTTTTATGACATGCCGATGCATAGGAAGAGAGTTAGACTTCGTTGTTGCATGATATATGTTACTTTGTGCTCACTACTAAATTTGAAATAATTGTTAATTAAAATTGGCTTTGATATACCTTGGGATCCGGGTGGATTCATTATTTGAGCACTATATGCCTAGCTTAATGGCTTTAAAGAAAGCGCTGCCAGGGAGACAACCCGGAAGTTTTAGAGAGTCATTTATTTCTGTTGAGTGCTTTTATATAGTTTAGAAACACAAAAATAAAGAGGGGAACCCAAAACTTTTCAAAAAGGAAAGTGAAAGTGAGAGAGACAAGCATTGTTGAAGTGGGAGAGCTCCTTGAACTTTGTTCATGCTCACGGAAACTTTGTGAATCTTGATTACAGAAACTTTTCATAAAAAATAATTATCACCTTGTAAAATTCCATTGTATTATAAAAATAATGTGCTAAGGTTTGCCTTGAGGATGTTTACAATGCTTGTTGGTTTGTACGGTGCAGGACAGAAGCTTTGGCTGTAGTGCGCGATTTTACATTTTTAACTGGAACGTTAAATGGTTCTGATTCTTTTTGCACTGTCTTGCTGTACAACTTTTTTATGTTTCCTAATTTTGGTAGAATTTTTGGGGTACCAGAAGTATGGTGAATGTTCAGATTGCTACAAACTGTTCTATTTTTGACAGATTCTGTTTTTGATGCATAGTTTACTTGTTTTGATGAATCTATCAATTTATATCAGTGGATTAAGCCACGGAAAAGCTATATTACAGTAGACACAATGCAAAAACAAAATATGAATTGGTTTTATACAATACTTAGAGTAGTGATTTGCTTTATTATACTAACGGATCTTACCGAGTTTTCTGTTGAAGTTTTGTGTGGATGAAGTGTCTAATCGAGGATGTCTCGATATGAGGAAAAGGAAGAGAGGCAAGAGGTCAAGCTTGGGGATGCCCGAGGCACACCAAGTAAATATTCAAGGAAACTCAAGCGTCTAAGCTTGGGGATGCCCCGGAAGGCATCCCCTCTTTCTTCAACGAGTATCAGTATGTTTTCGTATTCGTTTCGTTCATGCGATATGTGCAAGTCTTGGAGCGTCTTTTGCATTTAGTTTTCATTTTTCTTTTATGCACCATGCTGGTATGAGATAGTCCTTGGTTGATTTATAGAATTCTCATTGCACTTCACTTAAATCTTTTGAGTATGGCTTTATAGAATGCTTCATGTGCTTCACTTATATCATTTGAAGTTTGGATTGCCTGTTTCTCTTCACATAGAAAACCACCATTTGTAGAATGCTCTTTTGCTTCACTTACATTTGTTAGAGCGTGGGCATGTCTTTCTTAGAAAGAATTAAACTCTCTTGCTTCACTTATATCTATTTAGAGAGATGACAGGAATTGGTCATTCACATGGTTAGTCATAAAATCCTATATAAAACTTGTAGATCACTGAATGTGATATGTTTGATTCCTTGCAATAGTTTTGTGATATAAAGGTGGTGATATTAGAGTCATGCTAGTTGAGTAATTGTGAAATTGAGAAATATTTGTGTTGAGGTTTGCAAGTCCCGTAGCATGCATGTATGGTGAACCGTTATGTAACGAAGTTGGAGCATGAGGTGCTCTTTGATTGCTTTCCTTATGAGTGGAGGTCGGGATCGCGCGATGGTTAACTCCTACCAACCCTTCCCCTAGGAGCATGCGTAGTATTACTTTGCTTCGAGGGCAAGTAGACTTTTGCAATAAGTATATGAGTTCTTTATGACTAATGTGAGTCCATGGATTATATGCACTCTTACCTTTCCGCAATTTGCTAGCCTCTACGGTACTGTGCATTGCCCTTTCTCACCTCGAGAGTTGGTGCAAACTTCACTGGTGCATCCAAACCCCGTGATATGATACACTCTATCTCACATAAGCCTCCTTATATCTTCCTCAAAACAGCCACCATACCTACTTATTATGGCATTTCCATAACCATTCCGAGATATATTGCCATGCAACTTCCATCATCATCATATACATGACTTGAGCATTCATTGTCATATTGCTTTGCATGATCGTAAGATAGCTAGCATGATGTTTTCATGGCTTGTCCGTTTTTTGATGTCATTGCTATGCTAGATCATTGCACATCACGGTACACCGCCGTAGGCATTCATATAAGTCATATCTTTGTTCTAGATATCGAGTTGTAATATTGAGTTGTAAGTGAATAAAAGTGTGATGATCATCATTATTAGAGCATTGCCCCAGTGAGGAAAGGATGATGGAGGCTATGATTCCCCCACAAGTCGGGATGAGACTCCGGACTTTATGAACAATAAAAGAGGCCAAAGAAGCCCAAATAAAAAAAGAGGCCAAAGAAGCCCACCAAAATAATAATAAAAAATATTAAAAAAATTAAAAATAATAAAAAGAGAAAATGAGAGAAAAAGAGAGAAGGGGCAATGTTACTATCCTTTTACCACACTTGTGCTTCAAAATAGCACCATGTTCTTCATATAGAGAGTCTCTTCAGTTATCACTTTCATATACTAGTGGGATTTTTCATTATAGAACTTGGCTTGTATATTCCAATGATGGGCTTCCTCAAATGCATGAGGTCTTCATGAGCAAGAAAGTTGGATGCACACCCACTTAGTTTCCAGTTTGAGCTTTCATACACTTATAACTCTAGTGCATCCGTTGCATGGCAATCCCTACTCCTCGCATTGACATCAATTGATGGGCATCTCCATAGCCCGTTGATTAGCCGCGTCGATGTGAGACTTTCCCCCTTTTTGTCTTCTCCACATAAACCTTCACCATCATATTCTATTCCACCTATAGTGCTATATCCATGGCTTGCGCTCATGTATTGCGTGAGCGTTGAAAAAGCTGAAGCGCGTTAAAAAGTATGAACCAATTGCTTGGCTGAAACCGGGGTTGTGCATGATGGGAGTATTTTGTGTAATGAAGATGGAGCATAGCCAGACTATATGATTTTGTAGGGATGAGCTTTCTTTGGCTATGTTATTTCGATAAGACATAATTACTTGTGTGGTATGCTTGAAGTATTATTGTTTTTATGTCAAATGATAGACTATTGCCTTGAATCACTCGTGTCTTAATATTCATGCCATGATTAGACATATGATCAAGATTATGCTAGGTAGCATTCCACATCAAAAATTATCTTTTTTTATCATTTACCTACTTGAGGACGAGTAGGAATTAAGCTTGGGGATGCTGATACGTCTCCGTCATATCTATAATTTTTGATTGTTCCATGCCAATATTATTGAACTTTCATATACTTTTGGCAACTTTTTATACTATTTTTGGGACTAACATATTGATCCAGTCCCCAGTGTCAGTTCCTGTTTGTTGCATGTTTTATGTTTCGCAGAAACCCAATATCAAATAGAATCCAAATGGGATAAAAACGGACGGAGAATTATTTTGGAATATTTGGGATTTTCCAGGGGAAGAATCAATGCAAAACGGTGCCCGAGGTGGCCAGGAGATAGGGAGGCGCGCCTGGCACTCTCCTAGGCCACCCATAAGGCGGTTGACGCTCTTCGTTTGCCACAAGAAAGCTAATTTTATGAGAAAAATCTGGGCGAAAGATTCACCCCAATCGGAGTTACGTATCTCCGGATATAAAGGAAACGGTGAAGGGATAGAATCTGGGAACACAGAAACAGAGAGAGACGGAGAGATAGATCCAATCTCGGAGAGGCTCTCGCCCCTCCCAAGCCATGGGAGCCAAGGACCAAAGGGGAAACCCTTCTCCCATATAGGGAGAAGGTCAAGGAAGAAGAAGAAGAAGGGGGGCTCTCTCCCCCTTGCTTCCGGTGGCGCCGGAACGCCGCCGGGGGCCATCATCAGCACCGCAATCTTCACCAACACCTCCGCCATCTTCACCAACATCTCCATCACCTTCCCCCATCTATATCCAGCGGTCCACTCTCCCGCAACCCGCTGTACCCTCTACTTGAACATGGTGCTTTATGCTTCATATTATTATCCAATGATGTGTTGCAATCCTATGATGTCTGAGTAGATTTTCGTTGTCCTATTGGTGGTTGATGAATTGCTATGATTGATTTAATTTGCTTGTGGTTATGTTGCTGTCCTTTTGTGCCCATCATATGAGCGCGCGTGTGGATCACACCATAGGGTTAGTTGTATGTTGATAGGACTATGTATTGGAGGGCAAGAGTGACAGAAGCTTCTACCTAGCATAGAAATTGATGCATACGGGATTGAAGGGGGACCAATATATCTTAATGCTATGGTTGGGTTTTACCTTAATGAACGTTAGTAGTTGCGGATGCTTGCTAATAGTTCCAATCATAAGTGCATATAATTCCAAGTCAGGGATGACATGCTAGCAGTGGCCTCTCCCACATAAAACTTGCTATCGATCTAGTAAAGTAGTCAATTGCTCAGGGACAATTTCACAACTCCTACCACAACTTTTCCACACTTGCTACATTTACTTTATTGCATCTTTATCTAAACATCCCCTACTTTTTATTTACGTGTTCTTATTATCTTGCAAACCTATCCTATCACACCTACAAAGTACCTCTAGTTTCATACTTGTTCCAGGTAAAGCGAACGTCAAGCGTGCGTAGAGTCATGTAAGTGGCCGATAGGACTTGAGAGAGTATTTGTTCTACCTTTAGCTCCTCGTTGGGTTCGACACTCTTACTTATTGAAAGAGGCTACAACTATCCCATATACTTGCAGGTTATCAGTAACTAATGATAAAAGTGAGCGTAAACGGTATTGCAATGGTAGGAAACAAGGCATGGGGTTCATACTTTCACTAGTGCAAGTTCTCTCAACAATAATAACACACTTGGATCATATAACTATCCCTCAACATGCAACAAAGAGTCACTCCAAAGCCACTAATAGCGGAGAACAAACGAAGAGATTATAGTAGGGTACGGAACCACCTCAAAGTTATCCTTTCTGTTCTATCTATTCAAGAGCCCGTCGTAAAATAACATGAAGCTATTCTTTCCGTTCAATATATCATAGAGTTCATACTAGAATAACACCATAAGACACAAATCAACTAAAACCCTAATGTCACCTAGATACTCCATTGTCACCTCAAGTATCCGTGGGCATGATTATACGATATGCATCACACAATCTCAGATTCATCTATTCAACCAACACAAAGTACTTCAAAGAGTGCCCCAAAGTTTCTATCGGAGAGTCAAGACAAAAACGTGTGCCAACCCCTAGGCATAGGTTCATGGGCGGAACCCGCAAGTTGATCACCAAAACATACATCAAGTGGATCACGTGATATCCCATTGTCACCACAGATAAGCACGACAAGACATACATCAAGTGTTCTCAAATCCTTAAATACTCAATCCGATAAGATAACTTCAAGAGGAAAACTCAGTTCATCACAAGAGAGTAGAGGGGGAGAAACATCATAAGATCCAACTATAATAGCAAAGCTCGCGATACATCAAGATCGTGCCATAGAGAGAACACGAGAGAGAGAGATCAAACACATAGCTACTGGTACATACCCTCAGCCCCGAGGGTGAACTAATCCCTCCTCGTCATGGAGAGCGCCAGGATGATGAAGATGGCCACCGGTGAGGGATCCCCCCTCTGGCAGGGTGCCGGAACGGGCTTCCGAGAGGGTTTTGGTGGCTACAGAGGCTTGCGGCGGCGGAACTCCTGATCTATTGTTCGCTTCGATGTTTTTAGGGTATATGGGAATATATAGGCGAAAGAAGTCGGCCGGGGGAGCCTCGAGGGGCCCACGAGACAAGGGGCGCGCCCAGTAGGGGGGCGCGCCCCCCACCCTTGTGGCTACCTCGAAGCTTCCTTTACTTCAACTCCAAGTCTCCCGGATCATGTTCGTTCCAAAAATCACGCTCCCGAAGGTTTCATTCCGTTTGGACTCTGTTTGATATTCCTTTTCTTTGAAACACTGAAATAGGCAATAAAACAACAATATGGGTTGGGCCTCCGGTTAATAGGTTAGTCCCAAAAGTAATATAAAAGTGTATAATAAAGCCCGTAATCATTCAAAATAGATAGGATAATAGCATGAATGCTTCATAAATTATAGATACGTTGGATACGTATCACTATACTCTTAGAATTGCATGTGTAGGTTGATTGCTTGACTTGTGTTAAGTTGCTAAAATCTCCCAAGACTTAAAATTGGGAAAAGGCTAGATTTTTATTTAGTCAAGTAGTCTAATCACCCCCTCTAGACATACTTTTGATCCTACAAGTGGTATCCAAACTTTGGTCTCCATTTGTCTTAATTTCCATAGCTTTGGTGATCATAGCCTTGGTTTCACAACCTAGGAGAGTATGGCGTCTAGCGAGGGAAATTACCACCGTAGAGGTCCTTACTTTGATGGTACTATTTTGCTAGTTGGAATCATAAGATGAAAATGCATATTCTTGGATATAACCCCGCTGTTTGAGCTATTGTGTGCATTGGTTTGCAAGGTGAATTCTTTGATGGGAGAGAACCAAATCGTGAAGCAACTGCGGAAGAGTTGAAGATGCTGCAATACAACACTCAAGCTTGTGATATCCTCTTCAATGGATTGTTCCCCGAAGAATTCAACAAAATCAGCCTTCTTGAGAATGCAAAGGAAGTTTGGGATACTTTGATTGGTATGCACAAAGGTACCGAGTCCGTCAAGGAATCAAAGTTGGATGTGCTTCAAAGTCAACTTGACAAGTTCAGAGTGAAGTATGGTGAAGGTGTCGCTGAAATGTTCTCTAGGCTTGCTCTCATCACAAATGAGATTGCCGGCTTAGGAAGTAAAGAGATGACTGACGGATTCATCATCAAGAAGATTCTAAGAGCCTTGGATGGAAAATATGACACCGTGTGCACATTGATCCAAATGGTGCCCAATTACAAAGATCTCAAGCCAATGGAAGTCAATGGAAGAATTGTTGCTCATGATATGTCAATCAAGGATAAAGAAGTGCTTCACAATGAGTCTAGTGGTCACTACTGCAGGATGCACTACAAAAAAAAGACACATCCGTGACATTTTGGGCCGAACGAATTTTTTTCTGTCATACTTATGACACTTCTATGACGATAATTGTGACAAAACCCGGTATCATCATAGATGTGGTGGGCTCCTACTTCTATGACAAAAAATCATGACAGAAAATGGGCTTGTTTGGGCCGTCCATGACGGAAAAAACCGTGGTAGAAGCGAGGGCGAGGAAAATTTCGGGGAGTTCCCGGTTACGGTGGGTGGTCGGGGGCCGAGCGATGCGCGTTTCTGACATACACGTACGTGCATGTGTGCGAGGCGTTGGGCTCTAACTGAACCCGAGCGAGGCGTCGCCTAACTGAACCCGAGCGATTGCACTGCAGGCTACGTGTTACTGAACCCGAGCAATCGAGCGATTCCTTCGCTACTGCTGCTTACTGAAGCCGATCGATGCTGCCTCTGGATGAACAATGAGCGTTGC
>NC_057798.1:209673992-209709812 GCF_018294505.1 Triticum aestivum
GGACCCCGATCGATTGAGCCGGTTGGGGCTGGATGAATAGGACACCGTGGAGGGCTGGATGAACAGGACGACCCCGTGGAGGGCTGGATGAATAGTAGATGGTGGAGGGGTGGATGAACAGTAGCCCATGGAGGGGTGGTTGAACTGGAGCCCGTGGAGAGGGGTGGTTGAAAAGTAGCCGGTGGAGTAGTGCGCGGTGGATGCTGGATGAACAGGAGCCCGTGGATGAACAGGAGCCCGTGGAGGCCGGAGGAGGTCGACGGTGGATGAATAGTAGCCTGTGGAGGCTGGAGGAGGTCGACGGTGGAGATGAACAGTATCCCGTGGAGTCCCGTTTTGCGGTACGCCACACGCCTCCCGATGAACAGGATCCCCGTTTTGACCGCAGCGCTCCAATACAAGTCCGTTTCGTCCGTTTTGCGGTACGCCACACCCCTCCCGATCAATAGGACCCCGTTTCGACCGTAGGAGGTCCAACACAAGTCTGTTTCCTCTATTTTGTGGTACGCTAGACACCCCCTGATGAACAGGATCCCGTTTCGAACGTGGCCGGTCAAACACAAGGCCATTTCCTCCGTTCTGTGGTACACCAGGCCTCATTTCCATCGCCTGTTCCGTCCAAGCCCTCCCGATGAACACGATGACGCATTTCGTTCCGACCCAGCCAGTTGGCTCCCCACGAATACGACGACGACGCTGTTTCTCCGTTCCAACCCTGCCATGTACACGAGCCCTGGCCGTACGTATACGCGAGTAGGCATTTGAGACCCCGCCCATATGTACGTATGTGGCCGTAGTTTCTTTCTTGCACACTGGCCGCTGTATGTACATCTACATGCTACGTGCGCGCCTCTACTACGACACGTGCACGCCTCTACATCGATCAGTATATATGTACGTACACGTTCGTGATCAGAATGACAACGCTACGTACGCTTCGGCCAGATGGGTCCCGACTGTCAGGCACTTCCTTACGTGCGAAGGTGTAGCTGGTGGGTCCCAGCAGTCAGGGGGGGCAAATCGTTTTTTTTAATTTTTTGCCCGGACGCACTTCCTTGCGTGCGAAGATGTAGCTGGTGGGTCCCAGCAGTCAGGGGGGAAACGTTTCTTCCACGAAATATGGTGGCCTGTTTGGTGGGTCCCTGCTGTTAGGTGGAGGAATAATTATTTTGCGCGTAATAAGGAGGCACTTCCTTACGGCCGGCGTGGACCCAGCTGTCAGCCTCTCCACGTACAGTACTCTTCCGATGGAAGTCGTTCCTTGACCATGTTGAACACGCTGCGCCGAGAGCACCAGGGTGGTGGACGACGGTGAGGCCTAGGAAGGGGACGACGCGGCGCCGCAGTGGAAGCCCGCGCGGAGAGGAGTATGAGGGTTCATTGGTTCGGCTGCGGTGTGAGGCTGTCGCCACCACAGAATAACAGGGGGTGTGGGTGAGTAGAGGGATGGCCTGGCCAGCGGTGGGAGTAGTAGGGGCGGTGAGGCCTCCACGACATCACAGCCGGCCACGGGAGGCAGGAGCACGCGGCACGACCGGCGCTGGTTTGGGCGGCTGGAGCAAGAAGACCAGAGGTTGAAGATGCACTACGGCCGTTGGATGAACATCGTATGGTAACAGGAGCTAGAATCGTTCATATTGACTAAGTTGCCAAACCCCTCCGTCCCCGTCAACTTGGTAGGCCCACAAGTCAGCCTGCCACTATGCTGGGTTCCAGCTGGCAGGGGGAGTATTCATTTTTTTGTGCGTAATAAGGAGGCACTTCCTTGCGTGCGAAGATAGCTGGTGGGTCTGACCTGGTAGCGGGGGGCATGTTTCTTCATGAAATATAGAGGCCCTTCCGGTGGGTCCCAGATGTCACGAGGAGGAATCATTATTTTGCGCGTAATAAGGAGGCATTTCCTTGTGTGCGGCCGTGGACCCAGCTGTCAGCCTCTCCACGCACAGTCTACTTCCGATGGTGTCGTTCATTGACCACGCCGCGCCGAGCGCATCCAAGGTGGTGGATGGCAGCGAGGCCCCGGACAACAACGAGCCGGAGATGGGAAGACGCAGGAGTAGAGCCGCAGACGGAGAGGTGTACGAGGGTTAACTGGTTCTAGTGCGGTGTGGTTTGGCAGTCGGTGGAGAAGAATAGGAGGTGTGGAGGGGTGGAGGGATGGCCTGGCCAATGGTGGAGTAGTGTTTCATAGCGAAGCGTGCTAAGCAGAGCTGCTAGCAGCAGGAGGCGGGAGGTGGTCCCGGCGGTGCTGGAGGAAGAAGACGAGAGATTGAAGATGGATGCCGGTCGTTGGATGTAAATCCAACGGCTAACATGTCAGAATCATTTGTTGACTAAATTGACAACACCTTGCGTTGGCTTCGACCTATTGGCCCACATTTCAACCTCCAAAAATGTGGCACGTATTCAACCCATTTTTTCAGAATTTACAGTCTTTTTTTGCGTGATAGAATTTACAGTCAATTTGATCTTTTTTTGAATTACAGTCCATTAGCTGGGCTGGGTGAATAAATAAGGTAGCGTCCATGTGGCCCATTTATTTTATTTCCTAAAAAATTATAAGCCATTTGCACTTTCTCGAAATACACGATTTTGCTGGGCTAATTCTAATTATAATGTTGGGTTGGGCCAGCAATGTTATCAAAAAATAAAAAGGGGCTGAGCATTTTGTTATAAATATATTTAAATAATAAGTGATAATATTACATTCATCCTTAAATCTTACCAAGCTTTTGTACACAATCACTAGGATTTTCGTGCCAAAACAATCCAGGATTTTATTGTTAAGAAATTATTTTTATAAGTTAATAAGATGTGGGATATTGTTTTCTTACATATGTAAGTATCCGTTAAATATATGATGACAATAAAAATAATATATAATAACATATAGAATAATTTAAATATATATAATATAGTTAGAAGGGAAACCTAAGTTGAACCTGGAGTTCCTATTCTTATATAGAAAAATAGAACAGACCTTTGCAGTTTCTTCAAAAAAATACATAAATTGGGATGACAATGTTTCAGGAAAAATAAAACCTCGGATGGGAGGTCCATAGGCCAGTCGATACATGATGGCCCTCAAGAAAATACAAACAGGCCTATGGACCTCCCATCCGAGGTCGTGGGTTGCGCATGTTAAAAAATGAAAGCCTAGACGGGGCAGCCCAAAACCAAGCTGATACTTGCTGCCCTAGTGATAATAAATGATACCTGCCAGCTCCCCGGCTTCGTTGTGAATTTATCTCCTATGGTAACTACGTTAAAGCACCTAAAAAAAGTAACTATGTTGACAAACCCATGGGCCCCAATGTCAGTATAGCATTAGGAGGAAGTATTTTTTTTGATGAGGCACTTGCTTGCGTATGGCCATAGACCTGGTGGGTCCCGACTATCCGCCTCTCCACGTATAGTCCTCTCTAGATTCCACTCGTTTGTTTAGCATGTTCACAACGGATGACAGCGGCGTCGTGGCGAGCGCACAAAGGTGCAGGAGGGCATCCGACCACCTGAGGAAGTGCCTTATTATCAATGAAACTACTGAACTAGCCTAGTGGCCAAGTGACACTACCCGACAGCTGTTCCGCCCGGGTTCGATTCCACCTGTGCAGGGAAAATATCTCTAATTTTTTTGCCTTTGCCTTTATTGACAGGTGGGTCACCATTGTCATCTACGCACACCACGTCCAACACTTGCCAAAACTTCATCCCTCGTTTTCTCTGTGTTTCGCACACTCGACATTGTGTGGGCATTTTTACTGTGCATCATATGAAGATGTGCTATGCATGAATGTTGATCAACATGATGTTAACTGGCTGGTAGTTCCATTTTCGACCATGAATAAAACTTCCAACATGATGTTAACCCTGTTTGAAAAGGCCGTATTAATATAAATGCTCTGCCTCTGAAAGTTGCAGTTTCTTATCTAAAACTGAACTTGCAGTTTCTTATCTGAAACTAAACTTGCAGTTTCTTATCTGAAACTAAAACTTGCAGTTTCTTCTCTGAGAATCACATTGTCTGCACTTTTATACTCCTATGAAACTACATTTTTAAGTGCTAAAAATAGATCTCTAGAATCCATAAAATACTTCATATGCTCAATCCTGCAAATATGAAATTCAAAAGACATTCATATCTGAAAGTACTCTCAAAACATACAACACAAAACACAATTCACAACCTGCAAATACTGACAACCCTAAGCTCCTCCTGACAATTCACAACCTGCCCGACTATTGGGCTGGGGGGCAGTCCCCTCCTATTCCCCGGCGGCAGACAGCCGCCCCGTGAGACGATGTGAACAGTGAGGGAGAGGATGGCGGGGAAGCGTCGTCGGGCCAACTGCTTTTCTCCTCTTGCAGTTGGGTTCGGTCGACGAAGACTCCATCAGCTCGCTCTGGTAGGACACCCTCACAAACGGCAGCCTATAGATGCTCGATCCTTCAATCTCTGGTGGATGCTCCATCTGGGATTGATATTACCACCACCGCTCCCTCACGATCAGATTCGGTGAATCTATTTGCTCCATGGCCCAAAGGAGCAGCTCTATGTACTCCCGCGCGACTCCCTCCGGGAGTATCGCCGCCTTTTCGCTCTGTTGCTGATATTTGGCCATGGATGTCGGCGTCGCCGCTAGTTGGTCCTTGTTGTCAAACCAAGACTGTATCTCCAACATCCTAGCTAGCTTCACAGGGCCGCCGTCTGCGATCCTCATGTATCGGTCGTACTCCTCCATCGATCTACTTCTCCACAACACCTTAACTAGCCGGCGGTGGTTTTTGAATGGAAGAGGAGAGGAGCAGTGCTGGTTTTGGATTAGAACGGGAGAGGAGCGACGCTGGTTTTGGACTGGAACAAGAGAGGAGGGGCGGTGGTTTTGAAATGGAAGAGGAGAGGAGCGGCGCTGGATTTAGATTGGAATAGGAGAGGAGCGGCCATGGTTTAAGAGGAGAGGAGAAGAGCGGAAGAGCGGTGCTGGTGTTGGAAGTATTTTTTGTTGTTTTGCGTATTTTGGGTCAAAGTTGGACCATGTACTGTATTTGACAAGCAAAATGTGAATACATGTCACCAAAAATTGTATCGTTTGGTTCGTATCTGAATGTACTTTCAAATTATATTATTTTTGCAATGTATACCATATATTTTATGTGCGAAAATCATGGTCAATTATGACCCAGAATAAAAGGGCGACTAGTTAATGTGGGGTCGCTTTCTTAATTGAAGGGTAAATTGATTTTGATTTTGATCCAGTCACAGCGCGCCGACCCTCTCGTCCAATCCTAAATCACTGCCGCACGCTCCTCTCCCTCTTCTCCATTGCAAAACCACCTCCTCTCCTCTCCATCATCTCCATTCCAAAACCACCATCTCGCCTCTCCCTATTCAGATCTTCTCCATTGCAAAACCACCTCCTCTCCTCTCCATTATCTCCATTCCAAAGCCACCGTCTCGCCTCTCCCTCTTCTCTGTTGCAAGACCACCGTCTCTCCTCCCATCTTCAAAAGCTAGCACCGGACCACTCAGAAGGACATCTATGGAGAGGATGCAACAGTGAATTAGGCATATCGCTGGCGGTGACTAGGCAAAGTTAGCCAGGTTGAAGGAGATCCTTACTTGGTTTGACAATGAGTGGGAGATTTCGAGGACGGTGCGGGCCATGTGGCAATGTATGCGAAAGAGCGAGACGGCAGCGATGAGGGCGGCGATGTACATGTACTCCTTAGCGGCAGTCATGCCGTAGTCCTCCGAGTTCATCGAGTATCTCCTCTGGGCGACGGAGCAGACAGATTCACCCGAGGCAATAGTTAGGCGGAGGTGATGGGCATACGGGTCGAAGGTCGAGCACCCAGAGGATAACGAATCGATCGAGTATGGTGTGCCGTTCGTGAGGGTGTAGAGCCAGTCGGAGCCACAGGAGTATTCATTCTCCCGCCGCAAGAGGAGGCCGGATGGCGCGGCGTCGCTTCCCTGCCGTTCTCCACGGTTCCCTCGACGCTTGCCTCGTTTCAACAGCGGCGGTAGGGTTTAAGGTAAGCTTCGCACTAACCTAATCTTCCACCTGCTCATGCTTACAATCAGTGTGACAGCTAAAGAAAATCATGCTTACAATCAGTCTCTGAATACTACGCCAATCACCCTAAAATAGCTCTGGACCTTTGGGTCAAAGTTGTGACATAGTGTACAAATAAATAAAAATAGATTGGTGCTTCTTTCAGAAAAGAGTACTCCCTAGAAAACTGTGAATATAAGCCACTAGTATTTGGTTAGAGGATTTGCTGCCGAGAAAGATCCGTCCATAGAGAGCGCCACACATCCCACTGGTGGAGGTGGATGCCAATGCGTGCATGCAGCATGGTTGGTGTCGGTAATTTTTACTTGGCACACCTCGCACTCTGCATATATGCCGGTTCCATACGTACATTTGTGCAGTTCCACAAAAATGCAGCTGAATAACCCTATTTGCACAGATAATGAAAAAGCGTGACATTATAGTGGCACTAGTTGATGAAACACACAAAATAAATAGAAGAAAATATTGCGATAGTATCATAGTATGCCATGCTGCGAGGGCGAGATGGGCCCTGCGACACCTCATACGATACGCCTCATACTGGAAATCGTCCCAAGTCTCCCAGATACACCTTCTGCTAGTGATGAACATCAGTGTACAACGGTAGTACAAGGAGGCGCCTTGAGACATTCAAATCTCTATTTTTGTACAGATCAACTAAAATTAAGCACCCCAGTTTGCAGAAACGCTTAAACATTAACAATGGGACCAGTGATGAAACATACATTAACAAAGATAAGCACTTTCTTCATCTACATTGGAAATGAAATGATAGAGAGGACACTCGCTCTATTTTAACTGTATTATTACTTCATTTTATCAGTGACACTAGGGTTGAGCAGGTGGCAAATGAGGTGTACCGTGCATCGCAAGGATGGAGGCCGTGGGTGCTTAGACTGGTATGCTGAAGCTGGCTCTTTCAGTCACCAACATGGATGATTCAATTCATGGGACCTTTTGGTGCAGTTCACCTAAAATGAAGCAATGTCCCATGAGCTAGCAGCTTCTTCTTCAATTTTCTTTTTAAGAAAAGGGCTCCAGCCCCGGTTCCATTTCCATCAAAAAACGAAACCCACAGAGCTTCTTCTTCATTAGTTGTAGTAAAATTGAGCAACATCAAGGTTGGTTGTGAAGCTCATGGAATGTTCAACTATAATTTGGATATCATTTGTGTAGTTCAACTAAGATCGAGCGTGAAATGTATATCTCTATTTGCACAAAAAAGGTGGAAAGGAGGGTGACTAACAAGTGATGAAACATGCATCAAATGAAAAGAAGCATGTTCCTTATCTGAATGGCAATCCTACAAGGACAGTAGCAATTTCTAAAGCAGTGGCATTGCTACATATTAGTGTGGGCATTAGGATTAACTATGACAACCGTTAAATACGACATTACTTTGGGCACAAGAGAGTAGGCGGACCAGAACAGTTGCATTTCTAACGAAAAGAACCAACTTATCTTAATGAGAAATTTAGCAGGACATGTAAAAAAGTGCCATTGATTCATATTACTGGAGGCATTACATTGAAACCAACATTGGTTTAACGTGTCCTTACTTTTAACAGTGCGACTGCTACATTTTAACAGTGGCATTACATAAGAGTGGCTCGGGGCAACAAACATCAGAACAGGATATCTGGGTTGGTCCCATTTTTGTTCGGTATAGCCACCTTATAGTGTGTGAGGCTAGCAAATCTAGTGTTGGACTTACTCTGTTGACTTGTCCCCTAGTCCCCACTTTCTTTCCTTTTTCAACCAATAGACCGGGTTTATATGGAGTTTGTACTGTGTTTCCCTTTATTTCCCTATTAGACCTAGAGACCAATTGGATAGCCAGTCTCTGCTACTTTTCGCCCCCATTATTTCCTCTTTCGACCAAGTCCTAGATTCAGGTAACAAATCCTCCCCCACCCCCACCCCCTTTCTTCCTTGTTTGAACCAAGTAGTACTAGATTCAAGTTCATGAACTAGTTTTACCTCTTAAACATAAAAAATTAGGTGGTTTTCGAACAACCGATCGATCCTATCTACGAGGGGGCCTGAGAAATAGTAAAAGATACAAATGCAGCGACATCAAGAGCTCGGGAAGTAGAGCAAGGCTGGTTTCAAAGGAATTTATACTTGATGGTCGCCGGGATGTCGCTAGGTAGGCGGCGGGAGACCGGATCTGCCCACACTACGACAGCGAGGAAGAAGGGGTCGGAGGCCCTCCCTCGCTAGCGGTGCTTGGGAGAGAATGGCAAGGCAGGCTGATCGGGACGTGCCCGCAGTGGGTAAGAGCTATCGCCGAGGACGACTGCGTGAACGTTGCACCTTCTCACCTTCCCCGGCGGAGAGGATCCGGCTGGATCTGTGACCAGCAGTGAGCAGAGAGAGAGAGAGAGAGAGTGTGGCCACCGCTGTCGTGTTTAGATCTGGAGAGGACGTGACAGTGTGAAGAGAGCAACACTAGCAAGCAAGCGTGGAGGCTCCTGCCTATATAGTGGAGTAGTACTAGTTTTCTTTTGTCTACCGGAGCCGTCTTGACCTCGTCAATGACCGTCGAGAAGTCTTCATGCACGTGGCTCGGAGGCGCAGTTGTCGTCATTTTGATCTGAAGCTCCGGATTATAACATATAACACGAAAAATGCCACATGACAAGAAATCATAACCTCACTGCCCAAAGGAGACAACATGAATCCCGACGGACAAACTAGACAAGGAACAAAGCTCAAATTAAAGATAAACTCGTAGAAAAGGGGTCCGTCGATAGATGTCCTAATTAACATAGCCGGCTTGACCTAGATGGCAGCCGAGTAGTCTTCGTGCATGTGCCCCCAATGACTAGCCCAACTTAGTTGTTGTTGTTTAACCCTCGCAGTGATCCGAAGCACATGACACCTAATTTTGTGAGATGACAAGAAACCTTTTTTAGATTTCTCACCACAACTACAACCATGTACAACACAGCCTGCACGATATGTAGACGATAGCCAATCCAGGCGTGTCTGCTGGAGTCTGGTCACATGCATGGATGAGCTGATCTTCCGTGTCTTGCAGGGATCGTCTAGGCACCAACGTAGTACAAAACTTCTCAAGTACTATCGCTCATCTCCCTCTTCTATTAAGTCACCCGACTTGCGGGGCCGGGGAGTGTGCCTATGGTCGGTTCTCAATTGCGGTCCCACATGTATGTGCAAACGCAATATGATGCGCGTTCCATTCGGAGAGCAGCGTGCCAGACCGACCGACCGTCTGGGGTGCGACGCGAACGCGACGGGCGTGTTGTATACTCTGTACATGTGTACCACCATTTTCTAGAGGCTTTGCTCCATGGCGCAATCGATGGATACAAAATTATTAGTATACTGTACTACTATTTAAAAGTCGAGGGTGGGGCTTTTCCTGTGCGGTAGGCGGGGCAGTTCCGCCTAGTCGGTTCGACAGAGACGCGACAAGATGAGGGAGTAGGCTGCTGCAAACGTAGGGCTGTGTGATTTGACAGTGAGTTACTGCTGGACAGGTGGGCCCCCGTGATTTGACTTGCCATTATCATTTTAACTGCGGCGCTACGACCGGCGTGAGTCTCCTGATTCCTGACCACCTCCATACAGGTGCCTCTCCCAATGCTCCACCATGTAGTAGAGGCTGGCTCTTGCATGAGAGCCCACTTCTCCATGATACGTCCATTTTGCATCATGCTTTTATGTCAATATTTATTGCATTATGGGCTGTTATTTCACGTTATATCACAATACTTTTGGCTATTCACTCTTATTTTACAAGGTTTACATGAAGAGGGAGAATGCCGGCAGCTGGAATTCTGGGCTGGAAAAGGAGCAAATATTGAAGGACTATTCTGCGCAACTCCAAAAGTCCTGAAACCCCACGGAATACCTTAAAATAAATAAAGAAAAATCACCGCCAAAGATGAAGGCCAAGGGGCCCACACCCTGCTCACGAGGATGGGGGGCGCGCCCCCTACCTCGTGGGCCCCCTGGTGGCTCTCCGACATCCATCTTCTCCTATATGAAGTGTTTCGATGAGAAAAAAATAGAAGGGAACCTTTCGGGACGAGACTCCGCCGCCACGAGGCGGAACCTTGGCGGAACCAATCTAGGGCTCCGGCAGAGCTGTTCTGCCGGGGACACTTCCCTCCGGGAGGGGGAAATCATCACCATCGTCATCACCAACGCTCCTCTCATCGGGAGAGGGCAATCTCCATCAACATATTCACCAGCACCATCTCATCTCCAAACCCTAGTTCATCTTTTGTATCCAATTCTTGTCTCCAAGTCCGGGATTGGTGCTAGTAGGTTGCTAGTAGTGTTGATTACTCATTGTAGTTGATGCTAGTTGGTTTATTTGGTGGAAGATCATATGTTCAGATCCTTTATGCACATTATTACCCCTCTGATTATGAACATGAGTATGCTTTGTGAGTAGTTCCGTTTGTTCCTGAGGACAAGGGAGAAGTCTTGCTATTAGTAGTCATGTGAATTTGGTATTCGTTCAATATTTTGATAAGATGTATGTTGTCTAACCTCTAGTGGTGTTATGTGAACATCGACTACATAACACTTCACCATTATTTGGGCCTAGAGGAAGGCATTGGGAAGTAATAAGTAGATGATGGGTTGCTAGAGTGGCAGAAGCTTAAACCATAGTTTATGCGTTGCTTCATAAGGGGCTGATTTGGATCCATATGTTTCATGCTATGGTTAGGTTTACCTTAATACTTTTGTTGTAGTTGCGGATGCTTACAATAGAGGTTAATAATAATTGGGATGCTTGTACAAGTAAGGGCAGTACCCAAGCACCGGTCCACCCACATATCAAATTATCAAAGTACCGAACACGAATCATATGAGCGTGATGAAAACTGGCTTGACGATATTCCCATGTGTCCTCGGGAGCGCTTTTCCTATTATAAGAGTTTGTCTGGGCTTGTCCTTTGCTACAAAAAGGATTGGGCCACCTTGCTGCACTTTATTTACTTTTGTTACTTGTTGCTCGTTACAATTTATCTTATCACAAAACTATCTATTACCACTTATTTCAGTACTTGCAGAGAATACCTTGCTGAAAACTGCTTATCATTTCCTTCTGCTCCTCGTTGGGTTCGACACTTTTACTTATCGAAAGGACTATGATAGATCCCCTATACTTGTGGGTCATCAAGACTCTTTTCTGGCGCCGTTTCCGGGGAGTGAAGCGCCTTTGGTAGGTGGAATTTGGTAAGGAAAAATTTATTTCGTGTGCTGAAATTTTTTGTCACTTGTTACTATGGAAAGTAATTGTTTGAGGGGCTTGTTCGGGGTATCTTCACCCCGTCCAGTTGAGCCAAGAGTTGCTCCTCAACCTACTGAACCTACTGAACCTACTGAAAATGAAACTCCTTTTCAGATTCCTTCAGGTATGATAGAAAAACTGGTAGCTAACACTTTTGCAAGAGATGGAACAAAGTATCCTGACGAACATCTACGCTATGTGGATGATATTTGTGGACTATTTAAGCTTGCAGGTATACCCGATGATGTTGTTAAGAAGAAGGCTTTCCCTTTATCTTTGGAGGGAGACGCATTTACATGGTATAGGCTATGTGATGATATGAGATCATGGAACTATAAAAGATTGAAATTGGAATTTCATCAAAAGTATTACCCTATGCATCTTGTTCATCGTGATCGCAATTATATATATAATTTTTGGCCTCGCGAAGGAGAAAGCATCGCTCAAGCTTGGGGGAGGCTTAAATCAATGTTATATTCATGCCCCAATCATGAGCTCGCAAGAGAAGTGATTATGCAAAGTTTTTATGCTCGACTTTCTGATAACAATCGCACCATGCTCGATAATTCTTGTGCTGGCTCTTTTATGATGAAGCCTATTGAATTTAGATGGAATTTATTGGATAGAATTAAATGCAACTATGAAGATTGGGACCTCGACGAAGGTAAGGAGTCAGGTATGACACCTAAGTTTGATTGTGTTAAATCTTTTATGGATACCGATATTTTCCGTAAGTTTAGCACTAAATATGGACTTGAATCTGAGATAGTAGCTTCTTTCTGTGAATCTTTCGCTACTTATGTTGATCTCCCCAAGGAGAAGTGGTTTAAATAGCATCCTCTCATAGAAGTAAAAGTAGTTGCACCTATTAAAGTTGAAGAAAAGATTGTCACTTATAATGATCCTATTGTTCCTACTTCTTATGTTGAGAAACCACCTTTCCCTGTTAGGATGAAGGATCATGCTAAAGCTTCAACTGTTGTTCGTAAAAGCAATACTAGAACTTATACACCTCCTGAGCAAGTCAAAGTAGAAACTAATATTGCTATTGTTAAAGATCTCTTATCTGATAATATTGATGGGCATGTTATTCAGTTCTCTGGTGAAACTGCTAGAATTGCTAAACCCTGTGATAGAGATAAACATAGACCTGTGGTAGGCGTGCCTGTTATTTCTGTTAAAATAGGAGATCATTGTTATCATGGCTTATGTGATATGGGTGCTAGTGCTAGTGTTATACCCATTGACTTATACAAAGAAATTATGCATGAAATTGCACCTGCTGAGTTAGAAGAAATTGATGTCACAATTAAACTTGCCAATAGAGATACTATTTCACCAGTGGGGATTGTTAGAGATGTTGAAGTCTTGTGTGGGAAAACCAAATATCCCACTGATTTTCTTGTTCTTGGTTCTCCACAAGATAGCTTTTGTCCCATTATATTTGGTAGACCCTTCTTGAATACTGTTAATGCTACGATATACTACAAAAAGAATGTTTTTACTGTTGGCTTGGATGATATGGTTCATGAGTTTAATTTCTCTAAATTTAGTAAACAACATCGTGAGGAAGAATTGCCTAGTAAGGATGAAATTATTGGTCTTGCTTCTATTGCTGTACCTCCTAGTGATCCTTTAGAACACTATTTGCTAGACCATGAAAATGATATGTTCATGAATGAAAGAAGGGAAATAGATGAAGTATTCTTTAAACAGGAACCTATTCTGCAACACAATTTGCCTGTTGAAATCCTAGGGGATCCTCCTCCACCCAAGGGTGATCCTGTGTTTGAGCTTAAACCTTTGCCTGATAATCTTAAATATGCTTATCTTGATGAAAAGAAAATATATCCTGTCATTATTAGTGCTAACCTTTTAGAGCATGAAGAAGAAAGATTATTGAAAACTCTGAAAAAGCACCGTGCTGCTATTGGATATACTCTGGATGATCTTAAGGGCATCAGTCCCAATCTATGTCAACATAAAATAAATTTGGAAGCTGATGCCAAACCAGTTTGTGATCCTCAATGACATTTGAATCCTAAAATGAAAGAAGTGGTAAGAAAGGAAATACTCAAGCTTTTGGAGGCAGGTATAGTTTATCCCGTTGCTGATAGTCAGTGGGTAAGTCTTGTCCATTGTGTCCCTAAGAAGGGAGGTATTACTGTTGTCCCTAATGACAAAGATGAATTGATTCCGCAAAGAATTATCACATGTTATAGGATGGTAATTGATTTCCGCAAATAAAATAAGGCTACTAAGAAAGATCATTACCCCTTACCTTTTATAGATCAAATGCTAGAAAGATTATGCAAACATACACATTACTGCTTTCTAGATGGTTATTCTGGTTTTTCTCAAATACCTGTGTCGGCTAAAGATCAATCAAAGACTACTTTTACATGCCCTTTTGGTACTTTTGCTTATAGACGTATGCCTTTTGGTTTATGTAATGCACCTGCTACCTTTCAAAGATGCATGATCGCTATATTCTCTGACTTTTGTGAGAAAATTTGTGAGGTTTTCATGGACGACTTTTCCGTCTATGGTTCCTCTTTTGATGATTGCTTGAGCAATCTTGCTCGAGTTTTGCAGAGATGTGAAGAAACTAATCTTGTCTTGTATTGGGAAAAGTGCCACTTTGTGGTTAATGAAGATATTTTCTTGGGGCACAAAGTTTCTGAAAGAGGTATTGAAGTTGATAAAGCCAAGGTTGATGCTATTGAAAAGATTCCATGTCCCAAGGACATCAAAGGTATAAGAAGTTTCCTTGGTCACGCTGGATTTTATAGGAGGTTCATTAAGGACTTCTCAAAAATCTCTCGGCCACTGACTAATTTATTACAAAAAGATGTACCATTTGTCTTTGATGATATTTGTGTAGAAGCATTTGAAATACTTAAGAAAGCATTAGTCTCTGCACCTGTTGTTCAGCCACCTGATTGGAATTTACCCTTTGAAATTATGTGTGATGCTAGTGATTATGCTGTAGGTGCTGTTCTAGGGCAAAGAGTTGATAAGAAATTAAATGTTATCCATTATGCTAGTAAGACTCTAGACAATGCTCAAAGAAATTATGCTACTACCGAAAAGGAACTTTTAGCAGTTGTATTTGCTTGTGATAAATTCAGACCCTATATTGTTGATTCCAAAGTTACTATTCACATAGATCATGCTGCTATTAAATATCTTATGGAAAAGAAAGATGCGAAAACCTAGACTTATTAGATGGGTTCTCCTGCTGCAAGAATTTGATTTACATATTGTTGATAGAAAAGGAGCTGAGAACCCCGTTGCAGACAACTTGTCTAGGTTAGAGAATGTTCTTGATGACCCACTACCTATTGATGATAGCTTTCCTGATGAACAATTAAATGTCATAAGTACTTCTCGTAGCACTCCGTGGTATGCTGATTATGCTAATTATATTGTTGCTAAATTTATACCACCTAGCTTCACATACCAACAAAAGAGAAAATTTTTCTGTGACTTGCGACATTACTTTTGGGATGACCCATATCTTTACAAAGAAGGAGTAGATGGTGTTATTAGACGTTGTGTACCTGAGCATGAACAGGAACAGATCCTACGCAAGTGTCACTCCGAGGCTTATGGAGGACATCACGCTAGAGATAGAACTGCACATAAGGTATTGCAATCCGGTTTTTATTGGCCTACTCTCTTCAAGGATGCCCGTAAGTTTGTTTTGTCTTGCGATGAATGTCAAAGAATTGGTAATATTAGTAGACGTCAAGAAATACCTATGAATTATTCACTTGTTATTGAACCATTTGATGTTTGGGGCTTTGATTATATGGGACCTTTTCCTGCCTCTAATGGATATACTCATATTTTAGTTGCTGTTGATTATGTTACTAAGTGGGTAGAGGCTATTCCAACTAGTAGTGCTGATCATAACACTTCTATTAAAATGCTTAAGGAAGTTATTTTCCCAAGGTTTGGAGTCCCTAGATACTTAATGACTGATGGTGGTTCACACTTTATTCATGGTGCTTTCCGTAAGATGCTTGCTAAATACGATGTTAATCATAGAATTGCATCTCCATATCACCCGCAGTCTAGTGGTCAAGTAGAATTGAGCAATAGAGAGCTCAAATTAATTTTGCAAAAGACTGTCAATAGGTCTAGAAAGAATTGGTCCAAGAAACTTGATGATGCATTATGGGCCTATAGAACTGCATATAAGAATCCCATGGGTATGTTATGGAAAAGCTTGTCACTTACCTCTTGAACTAGAACATAAGGTATACTGGGCTATTAAAGAGCTCAACTATGATTTCAAACTTGCCGGTGAGAAGAGGTTATTTTATATCAGCTCACTTGATGAATGGAGAACCCAAGCTTATGAAAATGCCAAGTTGTTCAAAGAAAAAGTTAAAAGATGGCATGACAAAAGGATACAAAAGCGTGAGTTTAATGTAGGTGATTATGTATTGCTATACAACTCTCGTTTAAGATATTTTGCAGGAAAATGTCTCTCCAAATGGGAAGGTCTCTACGTTATCGAGGAAGTCTATCGTTCCGGTGCCATAAAAATCAACAACTTCGCATGCACAAATCCGAAGGTGGTAAATGGTCAAAGGATCAAACACTATATCTCAGGTAATCCTATAAATGTTGAGACTAATATTGTTGAAATCGTAACCCCGGAGGAGTACATAAGGGACACTTTCCAGAATGTTCCAGACTCCGAAAAGGGATAGGTATGTGGTACGGTAAGTAAACCGACTCCAAAACAATTTTTAAGGCAATATTTCTCTGTTTTGGAATATTTAGAAAAATAGAAAAATAAGTAGCAGTCCGGGGAGGACACGAGGCCTCCACGAGGGTGGAGGGCACGCCCCCTACCTCGTGAGCACCTCGTGTGCCCTCAGGACTCTGTTTCCGTGCACGATACGTATTTTGGTCGGTAAAAAAATCATTATATATACTCCCGAAGGTTTTGACTCTCGTATCATGCAAATCTCCCCTGTTCTTGTTTCGAGCTGTTTTTCTGACAGGTCTAGATCATCATGACGACCCCAAGTGCTTCCAAGGACAAGTTCTTCGATAAGGTGATCAACCCTTACCTCACGAAGGTGCTGTGACACCCTCAAACCATTGAGATGCGTGATGGGTTGCTGCACATCCGCGATGTTGAGGGACCAAAGGGAACCTGAAGCGTGGAGTTGAGGCTCGAAGCAATGGAGCAACAAGTTTTCAAGTGCCAGGGGATGGTGGAGCGTGGAATCAATGCTACCCACAAGATGCTCGTGGAGTTCACCAACAACTATGAGCCGGATGCCAAAAAGACCGAGGAAGCCATCTTCAAGCTACATGAGAAGATCGAGCACCTCCAAGCCCAAATCTATGATCTGCAAAACCAAAACTATGAGTATGAATATAGATTCAAAAGGATGAGTTTGGCTGCAGATTTGAAGATCCCGAAGACTCGATCATCCTTCTATGATGGTGAGCCTACGCCATGGAAGGTGGACGACAAGCTTGCATCATCATCAACACCTCCACCGCCAACAACAAAGAAGGAGACATAATCACCTGGGTATGGGCACTCCCCTGGCAACTGCCAAGCTTGGGGAGGTGCCCTAGTATCGTATCACCATCACAACTCCTATCTTTACCGTTTTTTTGTTAGTTCGATCCTATTAGTAGTATCTTGATTTAGTAGAATAAAGTCATGGCATGATCTAGTTTTGAGTTTTACTTTATGATCCTTCTTTGTAATCGAATCCGTGAGCTATATAATAAAGATTAGTGTTGAGTCAAGGGCTTGAGTATTTTGCCATGATCTTGGGTGATTAGAAGAAAAAGAATAAAAATAGTCAAAGAGTTCATGTTGATCTTATTGAAAGTAATGACTTCACATTGAAAGAATACGATGATTTAAAGTTGTTGGGAGTTGGCAAATATAGCTTTGGTCATCGTTGCAATTAATAGGAAGTAATAAGGAAAGAGAGGTTTCACATATAGATATATTATCATTGACATCTTTAATGATTGGGAGCACTCATTAAAATATGACATGCTAAAGAGTTGAGGTTGGACAAGGAAGAGAACATAATGAGTTATGTTTTCTTATATCTGAGATAAAGTATGTTGTCATGGATCCTCTACCGTGTTGAGCTTGCCTTTCCCCCTCATGCTAGCCAAATTCTCAGCACCAAGTAGAAATACTACTTGTGCTTCCAAATACCCTTAAACCAGTTTTGCCATGAGAGTCCACCATATCTACCTATGGATTGAGTAAGATCCTTCAAGTAAGTTGTCATCGGTGCAAGCAATAAAAATTGCTCTTTAAATATGCATGACTTATTAGTGTAGAGAAATAAGCTTTGTACGAACTTGTTGTGGACGCAATAAAAGCGACGGACTGCATAATAAAGGTTCACATACAAGGGGCAATATAAAGTGATGTTCTTTTGCATTAAGATTTTGTGCATCAACCCTAAACGCGCATGACAACCTCTGCTTCCCTCTGCGAAGGGCCTATCTTTTATTACTATCCTTGAAGGAAATATGCCCTAGAGGTAATAATAAAGTTATTATTTATTTCCTCATATCATGATAAATGTTTATTATTCATGCTAGAATTGTATTAACCGGAAACATGATACATGTGTGGATACATAGACAAACATAACGTCACTAGTATGCCTCTACTTGACTAGCTCATTAATCAAAGATGGTTATGTTTCCTAACCATAGACATGTGTTGTCATTTGATTAACGAGATCACATCATTAGGAGAATGATGTGATTGACATGACCCATTTCGTTAGCCTAGCACTTGATCGTTTAGTATGTTGCTATTGCTTTCTTCATGACTTATACATGTTCCTGTAACTATGAGATTATGCAACTCCCGTTTACCAGAGGAACACTTTGTGTGCTACCAAACGTCACAATGTAACTGGGTGATTATAAAGGAGCTCTACAGGTGTCTCTGAAGGTACATGTTGGGTTGGCGTATTTCGAGATTAGGTTTTGTCACTCCGATTGTCGAGGAGGTATCTCTAGGCCCTCTCGGTAATGCACATCAATATAAGCCTTGCAAGCAATGTAGCTAATGAGTTAGTTACGGAATGATGCATTACGTAACGAGTAAAGAGACTTGCCGGTAACGAGATTGAACTAGGTATTGGATACCGACGATCAAATCTCGGGCAAGTAACATACCGATGACAAAGGGAACAAAGTATGTTGTTATGCGGTTTGACCGATAAAGACCTTCGTAGAATATTTAGGAGCCAATATGAGCATCCAGGATCCGCTATTGGTTATTGACCGAGAATAGTTCTAGGTCATGTCTACATAGTTCTCGAACCCGTAGGGTCCGCACGCTTAACGTTACGATGACAGTTTTATTATGAGTTTATAAGTTTTGATGTACCTAAGGTTGTTCGGAGTCCCGGATGTGATCACGGACATAACGAGGAGTCTCGAAATGGTCGAGACATAAAGATTGATATATTAGAAGCCTATATTTGGATATCGGAATGGTTCCGGGTGAAATCGGGATTTTATCGAAGCACCGGGGGGTTACCGGAACCCTCCCGAGGGTTATTGGGCCTTCATGGGCCCTAAGGGTGAAGAGGAGAGGAGGCAAGAGGTGGGCTGCGCCCCCTCCGCTCCCTAGTCCGAATAGGACAAGGAAAGGGGGGCGGCGCCCCCCCTTTCCTTCCCCTCTTCCTCCTCCTTCCTCCTTCTCCTTCTCCAACTAGGAAAAAAGGGAGTCCTACTCCCGGTGGGAGTAGGACTCCCCCTTGGCGCGCCCTCCTTGGCTGGCCGCCCCCTCCCCCTTGGCTCCTTTATATACGGGGGCAGGAGGGCACCTCTGGACACACAAGTTGATCTTCGTGATCGTTCCTTAGCCGTGTGCGGTGCCCTCCTCCACCATATTCCACCTCGGTCATATCGTTGCGGTGCTTAGGCGAAGCCCTGCGTCGGTAGAACATCATCATCGTCACCACGCCGTCGTGCTGACGAAACTCATCCCTGAAACCGTGCTGGATCGGAGTCCGGGGATCGTCATCGAGCTGAACGTGTGCTGAACTCGGAGGTGCCGTACGTTCGGTGCTTGGATCGGTCGAATCGTGAAGATGTACGACTACATCAACCGCGTTGTCATAACGCTTCCGCTTACGGTCTATGAGGGTACGTGGACAACACTCTCCCCTCTCGTTGCTATGCATCACCATGATCTTGCGTGTGCGTAGGATTTTTTTTTTGAAATTACTACTATCCCCAACAGTGGTATCAGAGTCTAGGTTTTATACGTTGATGTTATATGCACGAGTAGAACACAAGTGAGTTGTGGGCAATACAAGTCATACTACTTACCAGCATGTCATACTTTGGTTCAGCGGAATTGTTGGATGAAGCGGCCCGGACCGACATTACGCGTACGCTTACGCGAGACTGGTTTTACCGCCATGCTTTGCACACAGGTGACTAGCGGGTGTCTGTTTCTCCAACTTTAGTTGAACTGAGTGTGGCTACGCCCGGTCCTTGTGAAGGATAAAACAACACTAACTTGACGAACTATCGTTCTGGTTTTGATGCGTAGGTAAGAACGGTTCTTGCTCAGCCCGTAGCAGCCATGTAAAATTTGCAACAACAAAGTAGAGGACGTCTAACTTGTTTTTGCAGGGCATGTTGTGATGTGATATGGTCAAGACGTGATGCTATATTTTATTGTATGAGATGATCATGTTTTGTAACCGAAGTTATCGGCAACTGGCAGGAGCCATATGGTTGTCGCTTTATTGTATGAAATGCAAACGCCCTGTAATTGCTTTACTTTATCACTAAGCGGTAGCGATAGTCGTAGAAGCAATAGATGGCGTAACGACAACGATGCTACGATGGAGATCAAGGTGTCGCGCCGGTGACGATGGTGATCACGACGTTGCTTCAGAGATGGAGAGCACAAGCACAAGATGATGATGGCCATATCATATCACTTATATTGATTGCATGTGATGTTTATCCTTTATGCATCTTATCTTGCTTTGATTGACGGTAGCATTTTAAGATGATCTCTCACTAAAAATTATCAAGAAGTGTTCTCCCTGAGTATGCACCGTTGCGAAAGTTCTTCATGCTGAGACACCACGTGATGATCGGGTGTGATAGGCTCTACGTTCAAATACAACGGGTGCAAAACAGTTGCACACGCGGAATACTCAGGTTAAACTTGACGAGCCTAGCATATAACAGATATGGCCTTGGAACACGGAGACTGAAAGGTCGAGCGTGAATCATATAGTAGATATGATCAACATATTGATGTTCACCATTGAAACTACTCCATCTCACGTGATGATCGGACATGGTGTAGTTGATATGGATCACGTAATCACTTAGAGGATTAGAGGGATGTCTATCTAAGTGGGAGTTCTTTAGTAATATGATTAATTGAACTTAAATTTATCATGAACTTAGAGTTGGTAGTATTTTGCAAATCATGTTGTAGATCAATAGCTTGCGTTGTTGCTTTCATATGTTAATTTTGATATGTTCCTAGAGAAAATTGTGTTGAAAGATGTTAGTAGCAATGATGCGGATTGGATCCGTGATTGGAGGTTTATCCTCATTGCTGCACAGAAGAATTATGTCCTTAATGCACCGCTAGGTGACAGACCTATTGCAGGAGCAGATGCAGACGTTATGAACGTTTGGCTAGCTCAATATGATGACTACTTGATAGTTTTGTGCACCATGCTTTATGGCTTAGAATCGGGACTTCAAAGATGTTTTGAACGTCATGGACCATATGAGATGTTCCAGGAGTTGAAGTTAATATTTCAAGCAAATACCCGAGTTGAAAGATATAAAGTCTCCAACAAGTTCTATAGCTAAAAGATGGAGGAGAATCGCTCAACTAGTGAGCATGTGCTCAGATTGTCTGGGTACTACAATCGCTTGAATCAAGTGGGAGTTAATCTTCCAGATAAGATAGTGATTGACAGAATTCTCTAGTCACCACCACCAAGTTAGTAGAACTTCGTGATGAACTGTAATATGCAAGGGATGATGAAAACAATTCCCAAGCTCTTCGCGATGCAAAAATCGGCGAAGGTAGAAATCAAAGAAAAACATCAAAGTGTTGATTGTGGACAAGATCACTAGTTTCAAGAAAAAGGGCAAAGGGAATAGGGGAACTTCAAGAAGAACATCAAGCAAGTTACTGCTCAAGTGAAGAAACCAAAGTCTGGACCTAAGCCTAAGACTAAGTGATTCTACTGCAAAGGGACTAGTCACTGGAAGTAGAACTACCCCAAGTATTTGGCGGATAAGAAAGATGGCAAAGTGAACATAGGTATATTTGATATACATGTTATTGATGTGTACTTTTCTACTGTTTATAGCAACCCCTTGGTATTTGATACTGGTTCAGTTGCTAAGAGTAGTAACTCGAAACAGGAGTTGCAGAATAAACAGAAACTAGTTGAGGGTGAGGTGACGATGTGTGTTGGAAGTGGTTCCAAGATTGATATGATCATCATCGCACACTCCCTATACTTTCGGGATTAGTGTTGAACCTAAATAAGTGTTATTTGGTGTTTGAGTTGAGCATGAATGTGATTTGATCATGTTTATTGCAATACGGTTATTCATGTAAGTTAGAGAATAATAGTTATTCTGTTTACATGAATAAAACCTTCTATGGTCATACACCCAATGAAAATGGTTTGTTGGTTCTCGATCGTGTGATACACATATTCATAGTACTGAAGCCAAAAGATGTAAGGTTAATAATGATAGTGCAACTTATTTGTGGCACTGCCGTTTAGGTCATATTGGTGTAAAGCGCATGAAGAAACTCCATGCTGATGGGCTTTTGGAATCACTTGATGCTTGCGAACCATGCCTCATGGGCAAGATGACTAGGACTCCAATCTCCGGAACAATGGAGCGAGCAACAGATTTGTTGGAAATAATACATACTGATGTATGAGATCCAATGAGTGCTGATGCTCGTGGCAAGTATCATTATTTTCTGACCTTCACAGATGATTTGAGCAGATATGGGTATATCTACTTGATGAAACATAAGTCTGAAATAGTTGAAAGGTTCAAAGGATTTCAGAGTGAAGTGGAAAATCATCATAACAAGAAAATAAAGTTTCTGCGATCTGATCATGGAGATGAATATTTGAGTTACGAGTTTGGCCTTCAGTTAAAATAATGTGGAATAGTTTCACAAACTCATGCCACCTGGAACACCACAGCATAACGGTGTGTCTGAACATCATAACCGCACTTTATTGGATATGGTGCGACCTATGATGTCTCTTATCGGTTTACCACTATCGTTTTGGGGTTATGCATTAGAGACAGTTGCATTCACTTTAAATAGGGCACCATCGAAATCCGTTGAGACAATGGCTTATGAACTGTGGTTTGGCTAGAAACCAAAGTTGTCGTTTGTTAAAGTTTGGGGCTGCGATGCTTATGTGAAAAAGGTTTCAACCTGATAAGCTCGAACCGAAATCGGAGAAGTACGTCTTCATAGAATACCCAAAGGAAACGCTTGGGTACACCTTCTATCACAGATCCAAAGGCAAGATATTCGTTGCTAAAATGGATCCTTTCTAGAGAAGGAGTTTCTCTCGAAAGAAGTGAGTGGGAGGAAAGTAGAGCTTGATAAGGTAATTGCACCTTCTCCCGAATTGGAAAGTAGTTAATCACAGAAATCGGTTCCAGTGATTCCTACACTAATTAGTGAGGAAGCTTCAGATCAAGTTACTACCGAACCTTGTAGGTCTTCCAGAGTAAGATCCGCACCAGAGTGGTACGGTAATCCTGTTCTGTAAGTCATGTTAATGGACCATGATGAACCTACGAACTATGAGGAAGCGATGATGAGCCCAGATTCCGCGAAATGGCTTGAGGCCATAAAATCTGAGATAGGATCCATGTATGAGAACAAAGTATGGACTTTGGTTGACTTGCTCGATGATCAGCAAGCCATGTTAAATAAATGGATCTTCAAGAGGAAGACGGACACTGATAGTAGTGTTACTATCTACAAAGCTCGACTTGTTGCGAAAGGTTTTTGACAAGTTCAAGGTGTTGAATATGATGAGATTTTCTCACTCGTAACGATGCTTAAGCCTGTCCAAATCATGTTAGCAATTGCCACATTTTATGAAATCTGGCAAATGGATAACAAAACTGTGTTCCTGAATGGATTTCTGGAAGAAGAGTTCTATATGATGCAACCAGAAGGTTTTGTCGATCCGAAAGGTGCTAACAAAATGTGCAAGCTCCAGCAATCCATCAATGGACTGGTGCAAGCATCTCGAAGTTGGAATATACGCTTTGATGAGTTGATCAAAGCATATGGTTTTATACAGACTTTTGGAAAGGCCTGTATTTACAAGAAAGTGAGTGGGAGCACTACAACCTTTCTGATAAGTATATGTGAATGACATATTGTTGATCGGAAATAATGTAGAATTATTCTGCAAAGCATAAAGGAGTGTTTGAAAGGAGTTTTTCGAAGAAAGACCTCGGTGAAGCTGCTTACACATTGAGCATCAAGATCTATAGAGATAGATCAAGACGCTTGATAACATTTTTCAATGAGTACATACCTTGACAAGATTTTGAAGAAGTTCAAAATGGAACAGTCAAAGAAAGAGTTCTTGTGTGTGATGCAAAGGTGTGAAGTTGAGTAAGACTCAATACCCGACCATGGCAGAAAATAGAAAGAGAATGAAAAGTCATTCCCTATACCTCAGTCATAGGTTCTATAAAGTATGCTATGCTGTGTACCAGACCTATTGTATACCTTGCTCTGAGTTTGACAAATGAATACAATTTTGATCTAAGAGTAGATCACTGGACAACGGTCAAGAATATCCTTAGTGAGGACTAAGCAGATGTTTCTCGATTATGGAGGTGATAAAAGAGTTCGTCGTAAAGAGTTACATCGATGCAAGCTTTTACACCGATCTAGATGACTCTAAGTCTCAATCTGGATACATATTGAAAGTGGGAGCAATTAGCTAGAGTAGCTCCGTGCAGAGCATTGTAGACATAGAATATTTGCAAAATACATACGGCTCTGAATGAGACAGACCCGTTGACTAAACTTCTCTCACGAGCAAAACATGATCATACCTTAGTACTCTTTGGGTGTTAATCACATAGCGATGTGAACTAGATTATTGACTCTAGTAAACCCTTTGGGTGTAAATCACATGACGATGTGAACTATGGGTATTAATCACATACAGATGTGAATATTGGAATTAAATCACATGGCGATGTGAACTAGATTATTGACTCTAGTGCAAGTGGGAGACTGAAGGAAATATGCCCTAGAGGCAATAATAAAGTTATTCTTTATTTCCTCATCTCATGATAAATGTTTATTATTCATGCTAGAATTGTATTAACCGAAAACATGATACATGTGTGAATACATAGACAAACATAACGTCACTAGTATGCCTCTACTTGACTAGCTCATTAATCAAAGATGGTTATGTTTCCTAACCATAGACATGTGTTGTCATTTGATTAACGGGATCACATCATTAGGAGAATGATGTGATTGACATGACCCATTTCGTTAGCCTAGCACTTGATCGTTTAGTATGTTGCTATTGCTTTCTTCATGACTTATACATGTTCCTGTAACTTTGAGATTATGCAACTCCCGTTTACCAGAGGAACACTTTGTGTGCTACCAAACGTCACAACGTAACTAGGTGATTATAAAGGAGCTCTACAGGTGTCTCCAAAGGTACATGTTGGGTTGGCGTATTTCGAGATTAGGTTTTGTCACTCCGATTGTCGGGGAGGTATCTCTGGGCCCTCTCGGTAATGCACATCACTATAAGCCTTGCAAGCAATGTAGCTAATGAGTTAGTTACGGAATGATGCATTACGTAACGAGTAAAGAGACTTGCCGGTAACGAGATTGAACTAGGTATTGGATACCGACGATCAAATCTCGGGCAAGTAACATACCGATGACAAAGGGAACAAAGTATGTTGTTATGCGGTTTGACCGATAAAGATCTTCGTAGAATATGTAGGAGCCAATATGAGCATCCAGGTTCCGCTATTGGTTATTGACCGAGAATAGTTCTAGGTCATGTCTACATAGTTCTCGAACCCGTAGGGTCCGCACGCTTAACGTTACGATGACAGTTTTTTTATGAGTTTATAAGTTTTGATGTACCTAAGGTTGTTCGGTGTCCCGGATGTGATCACGGACATAACAAGGAGTCTCGAAATGGTTGAGACATAAAGATTGATATATTGGAAGCCCATATTTGGATATCGGAATGGTTCCGGGTGAAATCGGGATTTTACCGGAGCATCGGGGGGTTACCGGAACCCTCTCGGGGGTTATTGGGCCTTCATGGGCCCTAAGGGAGAAGAGGAGAGGAGGCAAGAGGTGGTCTGTGCCCCCTCCCCTCCCTAGTCCGAATAGGACAAGGAGAGGGGGGCGGCGCCCCCCCTTTCCTTCCCCTCTTCCTCCTCCTTCCCCCTTCTCCTTCTCCAACTAGGAAAAAAGGGACTCCTACTCCCGGTGGGAGTAGGACTCCCCCTTGGCGCACCCTCCTTGGCCGGCCGCCCCCTCCCCCTTGGCTCCTTTATATACGGGGGCAGGGGGGCATCTCTGGACACACAAGTTGATCTTCGTGATCGTTCCTTAGCCGTGTGCGGTGCCCCCCTCCACCATATTCGACCTCGGTCATATCGTTGCGGTGCTTAGGCGAAGCCCTGCGTCGGTAGAACATCATCATCGTCACCACGCTGTTGTCTGATGAAACTCATCCCCGAAACCCTGCTGGATCGGAGTCCGGGGATCGTCATCGAGCTGAACGTGTGCTGAACTCGGAGGTGCCGTACGTTCGGTGCTTGGATCGGTCGGATTGTGAAGATGTATGACTACATCAACCGGGTTGTCATAACGCTTCCACTTATGGTCTACGAGGGTACGTGGACAACACTCTCCCCTCTCGATGCTATGCATCACCATGATCTTGCGCGTGCGTAGGAATTTTTTTGAAATCACTACGTTCCCCAACAATCCTCTACCTTATGCAAGAGTCACGGTGATCTTCACCTTTCCTTTTTATTTTATCTTTTGGCAAGCTCAGCATGTTGGAAAGAACATGATATATATATATGTATATATATATCTAATTGGATGTGGGGGAGCATGAATTATTATTGTTGACATTACCCTTGAGGTAAGAGGTTGTGGGGCAAAACTATAAGCCCCTATCTTTCTCTGTGTCCGATTAAAACTCCGTAACCACAAGTATTGCGTGAGTGTTAGCAATTATGAAGGACTAAGTGATAGTTGAGTATGTGGACTTGCTTTTAAGCTCTAACATAGACTCTTTCCGATGTTATGATAAATTACAATTGCTTCAATGACTGAGGGTATAATTTTTTGGTGCTCAATAAGGTTTATGATTCATACTTTGGCTTTGTGAAAAGATCATCACTTGAACATGAGTAATCATATGACAAAATCTATATATTTTGCTGTTATGAAATAATCATGATGCCTCCATGTTTGTATTTTATTTTTATCGACGCCTCTACCTCTAAACATGAGGACATATTTATTGTTATCGGCTTTTCGCTTGAGGACAAGCGAGGTCTAAGCTTGTGGGAGTTGATACGTCCATTTTGCATCATGCTTTTATGTCAATATTTATTGCATTGTGGGCTGTTATTTCACGTTATGTCACAATACTTATGGCTATTCTCTCTTATTTTACAAGGTTTACATGAAGAGGGAGAATGCCGACAGCTGGAATTCTCGGCTGGAAAAGGAGCAAATATTGAAGGACTACTCTGCGTAACTCCCAAAGTCCTGAAACCCCACGGAATACCTTAAAATAAATAAAGAAAAATCATCGCCAAAGATGAAGGCCAAGGGGCCCACACCCTGCTCACGAGGGTGGGGGGCGTGCCCCCTACCTCATGGGCCCCTTGGTGGCTCTTCGACGTCCATCTTCACCTATATGAAGTCTTTCAATGAGAAAAAAATAGAAGGGAACCTTTCGGGACGAGACTCCGCCGCCACGAGGTGGAACCTTGGCGGAACCAATCTAGGGCTCCGGCAGAGCTGTTCTGCCGGGGACACTTCCCTCCGGGAGGGGGAAATCATCACCATCGTCATCACCAACGCTCCTCTCATTGGGAGAGGGCAATCTCCATCAACATCTTCACCAGCACCATCTCATCTCCAAACCCTAGTTCATCTCTTTTATCCAATTCTTGTCTCCAAGTCCGGGATTGGTGCTAGTAGGTTGCTAGTAGTGTTGATTACTCCTTGTAGTTGATGCTAGTTGGTTTATTTGATGGAAGATCATATGTTCAGATCCTTTATGCACATTATTACCCCTATGATTATGAACATGAATATGCTTTGAGAGTAGTTACGTTTGTTCCTGAGGACAAGGGAGAAGTCTTGCTATTAGTAGTCATGTGAATTTGGTATTCGTTCAATATTTTGATAAGATGTATGTTGTCTAACCTCTAGTGGTGTTATGTGAACATCGACTACATAACACTTCACCATTATTTGGGCCTAGAGGAAGGCATTGGGAAGTAATAAGTAGATGATGGGTTGCTAGAGTGACAGAAGCATAAACCCTAGTTTATGCGTTGCTTCGTAAGGGGCTGATTTGGATCCATATGTTTCATGCTATGGTTAGGTTTACCTTAATACTTTTGTTGTAGTTGCGGATGCTTGTAATAAAGGTTAATCATAAGTGGGATGCTTGTCCAAGTAAGGGCAGTACCCAAGCACCGGTCCACCCACATATCAAATTATCAAAGTATCGAACGCGAATCATATGAGTGTGATGAAAACTAGCTTGACGATATTCCCATGTGTCCTCGGGAGCGCTTTTCCTATTATAAGAGTTTGTCCAGGCTTGTCCTTTGCTACAAAAAGGATTGGGCCACCTTGCTGCACTTTATTTACTTTTGTTACTTGTTGCTCGTTACAATTTATCTTATCACAAAACTATCTATTACCACTTATTTCAGTACTTGCAGAGAATACCTTGCTGAAAACCGCTTATCATTTCCTTCTGCTCCTCGTTGGGTTCGACACTCTTACTTATCGGAAGGACTACGATAGATCCCCTATACTTTTGGGTCATCACTCCACTTTTTCCTTACCTCTCTTTCCTCCACACATGCAAAAATGCCATGTAAAGCACACTATTGTACTTACTTGCTCCTACAGGTGCTAAGCTTGCCACATAGGCATAAAGTCTGATGTGGCAAGTTAATCAAGAAGAGGGAGACTATTTGGTGAACCAAGGAAGAAACGGTGCTAAGCGCATGTACCTAGGTGAAAAGACAATTTTGAGTCTATAGCTAATTAAATGAAGCAAACTTAGCATCAAAAAACTAATAAGCACACCATTTCATTGGAAGAGGTCACTCCTTGGCAAATGCAATAAATACTACTCCCTCTGTCCCATAATATAAGAACTTTTTGGCACTACACTAGTGTCAAAAATGTTCTTATATTATGGGATGGAGGGAGTACGAAGAAAGAGATAGAGAGAAGTAAAAAAAATAAATACACTTATAGCCAACCTTATAGCTAACCTTGTTGTAGTATGAGTGACTAAGTGATGACTATGTATGACATGCGAACATCAGATAGCCTAACGCACCGTGTTAAATCTCCAAGGGCGCGACCGCGCGAGCGACGCGACGGTCGTGGTAGGTGCGACCATGATACGGGCTGCTGGCAGCCCTTGGATCTAAGATCAAACGGTCGCATGCTAAGTTGCTGAAAATTTGTAGAATAACCCTCCAGGATAGGATATTCACCCATAGGTCTAGAATCACGCCATGCAACCGTTCGATCTCAGACCTAAGGGCTCTCGGAAGCCCGTATCATGGGAGAATGGAAAGCCACTACCCTGCCGTTCGCACGCTGGCAGTTCGCTCCTACTCGTCCCCGCACGTCCTTTAATATTACGATGGTTCGCTCCTAGTCGTCCCGTCGTTTCACATTACGGTAGTTCCACTAATCCAAACCCTCCTTCCAAATCCATGGTGTCCCAAATCTCCATGATCGGCGGTGAGTACAAGGTTAGAACCATCACTGGCGATGAGTTCGACGTTATCTACACCCGTTCTTCCGCGACGGTGAAAGGATGCCTTTCTCGCTTTAGACGCATGTTCGAAAACTCAGATGATGAGTGGGTCGCTGGGCTAGATGTTGAGTACACAACAGTCCTGGGACGAGAGAAGGATCTAACGGACGAAGAGAGGAAGAAGCCCGCCGTGATCCAGGTTTGCGTGCATGACTTATGCTTGGTCTACCACATATGCCATGCCGACGTTGAATGCCTAGATTTTAAGAACTTCCTCGAGAGCAACCTAGTAAAATTCGTTACTGTAGACTTTATGAACGACAAAGAAGTCCTGGGTTGGATAGGCCTCGTTGTAGGCAACCCCTTCGACCTCCAGAAGAATCGGTTGCTGCCCTTCGGTGGCCAGCCTTCAATGCTGACCCTGGCAGGTGCCATGGTTCATCCTTCGTACGGTAAACTGGAGAAACCTCCATACACCTTTCATCGTTATGCATGGCAGCGGAATGTACTAGATATAGACCACATCCACTACGCTGCAATGGCTGGCTACCTTTGTTTCAATATCTACAAGGGTTGGATGAAGAGCAAGAGCCAAGTGTGCGGTTCAAGCAAAGAAGTATCGGCCAAGAGGAAGAGGAACAAGGACGAAGTCGAGGACGTGGACAAGGACTCCGAGTAAGGTGGCAGTGTCGTTTCTCATGGTGGTTCTAATGCAGTGTATACTAAAATAGCTGCAAAGTTTAATTTCAGGTGTGCTTAGTTTAATTTGAGGGGTGTGTTGTGCTGAGCCCCCAGCAGAACTATGTTATGTTTCTTCTCGTTACTTTAACTCTTCAGTACGTACATACTAGTATTTCTTACGTTTCATCTTTTAGTTGGTATAGTACTACCACTCGTTTATTCACATTATATACGTACAATATATATGGCCAACATCATATAGCCAACAGTTTAGTTGTCAAAGAATTTCAAGGTGCTTAGTTTTGTCAAAGAATTCCAGAATGCTTAGTTTTATTTGAGGGGTGGGTTGTGCTGGACACCATTATTGTGACTATCATTTTTAATAGTACTATATGCATAATTTGGCGACGAGCACTCTCTATATGTACCACCTTTTTTTAATTTCAAGTTTTGCTCCATGGCACAATCCATTGATACTACTACTGTGCAAAAGTATATATTTTTTAAAAGGCTAGAGGGCGGGGCAGTCTAGCTTGGCCGGTTTCACGAGAGGCGAGGGCCTTTGTGATTTGATGGCTCATTACTGCTGGAAGGCAGGGCCTTGTGATTTGACTGCTCATATAAATGCGCCGACGACCTGAGGAGGAGCAAACAACCGTGCGGTATACTCAAGTTTTCCACTAGAGTAGTACTACGACGGAGGAGCACGAAACACGGCAACCAGTACCATATGGCGATAAAAAATGATCTAATTTGCTAGTCATCTCATTGTTAGCATTGTTCTATTCATTCCCTCAAAAAAAACATTGTTCTATTCATGCCTCGCAGAGAACATGACACGTGCGGCGAAACACCCGAAGCAAAAGATGAAACACATGAGCAAAAGAAGAAGGAAGATTATCACCCCAAATGATCTAATTTGCCGCGGAGTTGTAACTGCTTCTTCATCGCCTCCACGACCTCCACCTCCTTGTGCATCTCCTCCGCCATCTTCTTCATTCTGTCCATGACGCGGGATTTCTCGACACGAGCCTTCATCATTTGTTCCACGGCCGCATTACATAGCTTGACAGCAGCCAGGTGCTCGATGTGGAGCTTCGCCAACTCCTCCTTTTGTTCCATGACGAGGGCCTGCAACATCTTCATCGAGGAACTACTATTCTCATGCAGCTTCTTCCAGCCGGCGTTCTTCTCCTTTAATAGGTCGAGCTCATGGCGGAGCTTCGCCTTGTCCTCCTGAAGCTGCAGGATTTCGCCGGTCGCCTTCTTCTCTGAGGCAATGCTCTTCTTCAGCAGCATCACCAAGCCGGCGGTCAACTCCCCCTGCTTATTGAGCTCAGCGGGCATGTCGTCGAGGCTCTCCTTCAACAGCTCCACCAAGCCTTGGATGAACTCCTTCTGCTTATTAAGGTGCTTATTGAGCTGATCGGGCATGCCGTCGAGGGATAACGACTCCAGCGCCGCCGGCTCGGCATGTTCGCCTCCGCGGCTAGGGAGCTCCTGGGAGCCATCGCCTGCCCGTGAGAGATCATTCGAGGTCTCTGCGTGGCGGCGAACCCTCTCTTTTTTTCCGCAGCCTTGGTTGTCGCTCCCTTGTTACGAGTAGTTCTCGACCTAGAGCTCTGCTCACCGGCCATGGCAAGGACGGATGAAGAAGAAGCACTTATGAGGAGGAAAGGTAGAGTAATTTTCGGTTAGGTAGTTCCCCTTTTTATAACCTAAGTACTAGCACTAGTACTAATACCTTCATAGTGTGAACACATTCAGGTTTGGTACGTACTAGTAGGTGTGAGCAGGCTTTCGAATGGGATGGGAACAAGGTAAAGATTAATCGATGGTTTTGGTTTCGAGGCCCGAAATAGCGCCCGATGAGTTTAGTGGAACATAAATTTGAAGTACTAGACTACACTGCTCAAATGCGTAAATATTATGTTACTGTCAAAAATTGGCAGAAAATACGGAGGAGACCAATGGAAGTACTACTAGCAACCCGTGATTTAACTACTCGCATGCGTGCAGTGGAGTAGTAATGTCCTTCTTCCTCCCTCACGTCCATTCAATTTGCATGCGCTGTATTAATTGACCATCAATGAAGTGAACGACTTTACACGCGTCAAATTATCACATGGGGTGGATCTTGGTACAAAATTGCGTACGCCCGTGTACCCGCTTGTGCGTGCGAAGGAATGAGTGCGTGCGTGCACATCTTCGCTTCGTGCATGTACCGACAGTATGGCTCAGGGAGGACGAGTACATTCTTCTGGAACCAGCAGCACGTCACTGTGATCAATCCACACAAGGAGGTCGCGAGAACGCCTACACATGTGCCACGTGGCTTCATGAATGTAGCGTGCCATTGGAATTCTAATTTACGTGTTTTGCACATACTCGAAGTACTAGTAAGGTACACGTGCATTGCACGCATCAGATTTTGCAACCAAATTATGAATAAATACCACACTATAGCATGTAAGCTCTGAGTCATATATGCCTAATGTAGACCTTCATTTAATTCTTATAGTTCATCTCATTCAAAATCAATTAGTTTTTATAAAAAAATCTAGGGCCTCTTGGATTCGTAGGATTTCCAAAAGGCGGGAATAGGAAAAACATGGGATTATAGTGGAATGTCGTCTTGAATCCTACAGGATTGTACAAGTGTTTGATTGTGCATAGAAAAACACAAAATTCTTTCAAAGAGGTTTGACTGGATGGGATGTTTCTTATGAAATCTAGTGCAAATGAATCATATGGAAAAATTCCTATGGTTTACAATCCTACGAATCAAATAACCAAGATAGGAAAAATTCCTAAGGATTAGAATCCTCCAAAATTCCTTTGAGAATCCTTTGAATCAAAGAATCCCTTAATCTATTTTATGATTCATGGAATTGTGCATTTTAAAGCATGAAGTAAAAACAAATAATGGCAATTCAACTAGAAAAAAAGTTTGGGCAGTTATGATACGGAAGATTCTAGAACAAAAGAGAACCACTGTTATTTTGAGGTTTGTGCATTATACTTAAGTTCAACCATGGAGTCTGCTAGATTGTACATGTGGCAAAATCCGGTGGGGGCTAGAAGATGGTGCGAGGGTCCGAGTGGAGGGAGACTATGAAGGAGTGCACAAGTGCGAGGTCGATATTTAGAGAGAGGGGGCGAGAACGTGCGCTGTTGCACGCAGTGGCAGAGCCATGAAAAATAAATGAGCTAGGGGGCCAAGCATTGTAATCCTTTACGAGGAGGGTCAGTTCATGAACTTAAACCATTTTTAGCAGCAATTGTCTAATGATCACATTCATATTAGCCTCGATATATAGTGATGTTCGGGGGGGTCAGGGCCCTTGCTGCCCCCTATCTTCGCCATTGAGCGCGTGTTTGAGAGATGAAGCGAAAGGCATGGATGATGAGAGGGGGACGTTGGATATATAATTAATGTGGGTGTATTAGCTATATATATTAATCCTATATAGAGAGGTATAGATTGATCGATGTGGACGTGGGAAAGAGGGTGAGACCTCACTGGATATATCGATTGATCGGTTTGTGTGGAAAACTATGAAAGACCTAGCTATATACACACATACATAGAGGAACATCGATTATTGCACAGGCACGCGTGAGAGATAAAGAATGCCCGATATGATGGAGAGGGGGATGTGTGTGGGTGTGTGCTTTCATGGGAGACCGACCTGAAGAAAAAGATTGCATGTGTGCGATGGATAATGCCGACTGGTAGTGTGTGTGCATGCATACATGAGAGAAAGTTAGTGGTACAATTATAAAGACAAGATGACTGTGTGGGTGTAAAAGACTAGGTGAGGTCATAATCAATGTATAGTTGAATTCAAATATTTGAATAAGAGATCCTGATGTTCGAAACCCATGCAAGCATGAATATAACGGAGTTCTGTGCGGTGTGGTTTGGAAACGAGCATGTTGTAAAGTATACACATTGAACAAGGTCACACTTATTTGAATTTGAGATACCGATGGCAGACATCATTTGGCCACATCGCATTCGTGCATGGACACACTATTCTAATTGGAGATGATGGGTGGCTTTGCATCACATATCTATATCTATACCCCTATATATATTATATTTTTTATTTTTTATATTGTGTGCGGGTAACTTTAACTTTGAAAGATGGTCGTTGGATGAGGCGAATCCGATGGTCCAAAGATGGCAAATTTGAGCACTACTGGCCATTGGATATCATCTAGATTCCACCAGATTCGCCACATGTATAATCTAGAAGACTCCATGGTTGAACTTAAGCATAATGCACAAACATCAAAACACAAGCATTTCTTCTTTGTTCTAGAATCTTCCGTATCAGAATTGCCCAAATGTTTTCCTAGATGATTTGCCATTATTTGTTTTTACTTTATGTCTTACAACGCACAATTCCATGAATCTTAAAATAGGTTAGCTTTCTTATAAAAACTGGATGATTTTGAATGAAATGAACTATAAGAATTAAACGAACATCTACATCATGCATATATGACTCAAATCTTACATGCTATAATGTGGTATTTATTCGTAATTTGGTTGCCAAATCTCATGCGTGCAATGCACGTGTACCTTACTCTAGTCTAAATGGTGTTTGTGTGTGTTTTGCGTATTGAGGTGCAAATTGTCTTTTTTTTGGGTACACGTTAAGCTTGTTCTCCCAAAATTTCAAGCCACGCCTTGTTATGCCGAAAATTCAAGCTAGCGTCTCTGTCTATCGTGCTATGAAACTCCCACCTCTTCAACCCGTGCCTTGTTAGCCCGAAATATTTAAGATATATCTTTGTCTCGTTGTGCTCCGACAACTCCCTCCATCTCAACCCGCGCCTTGCTATTCCAAAATTACAACGCGCGCGAAAACTCCCACCTCCTGTGAAATCCCGACACACAAAGTGCCTGTGGTACCCCTAAACCGAAAGAACCGCCTCAAATCGGTGGGAGTACTTTCATAACTTACCCCACATTTCGGACAAGCGCGTCCCTAAGCCATGGTTCCCCACTACCATCCATCCGCCCACCCATTCGTACACCAAGGCCGCGAAAACTCGTGACGAAGCCCACACCCTGCTCCGTCCGCCACCCAGCGGAGCATCTTCCCCGACGACGTCGTCCACAGGAACACCTCGACGTCCCTCATCTACCGTACCGGATGAGGATCCATCGTCGATCTCGTCGTCCCGCTGGTTTAGCCACCCCGTCCTCCACCTCCAAGGAGCTGCCCCGATGTTCCCCTCGTCTTTCGCCCCACCTCCATTCCCACACCGCCGTCTTCACCTGCACCACCGGAAGAGCATCATCATCACCATTTCCTCGGATGAAGCTGTGGCCTAATCCGCGCCACCAAAGAGGTTGTACACTAATTGCCACATTTTATTCTTGATTCGATCCCATGGTGCTGCCAGCGCTCGGTCCCGAGCCGACATGACGCGACTGCATCCACGGCGGCGTCGCCTGCCACTTCCTCCACGGCGTCACTCCCTCGGCTGCGACGTCCACATCAGTAGGAGCTGCTGCTGCTTTAGCTCTCGTTCGCGCTGCTGCTCTACTCTTGCTCTCGGTCTCCTTCCTGGTCTGCTCTTGCTATTGCTCTTGCTCGCGCTGCTGCTCTCGCTCTTGCTCTTGCTTGTGATAATGCTT
>NC_057798.1:210018523-210059017 GCF_018294505.1 Triticum aestivum
CGGAGAGGTAGCCCACTATCTATCTTAGGGTTCAGGGTGGGGGCGGTGGTCGCCGCCGGTGGTGGGGCGGTGGCGTGGGGATCGCCGGAGAAAAAGCTCGGCACGGGGGGCCTAGAGGGATGGCCGGGGCGGTAGCGGGCCGGCTGAGGGGAGTGTTTTCGAGGTGGGCAGGGCGGCGCACCGCCGGCCGCAGGCGGTGGAGTGTGGCTGTTTGGCTGGTGGGGGCTGGCAGCTCTGGCGGTGGAGGTTGAAGATGAACTGCAGGCCCTTGATTTCGTATGTAACGGCTGCAAAATTGACTGACCAGAGATGAAAAAGTCAGTCGATTGACGTGTAGCCTCACCTTGTTAGTGCGTTTAGTTTCGACAGTAAAATTCAGTTTCGACAGCAAAATTCAGTTTCGACAGCAAAATTCAGTTTCGACAGTTAAGTTCAGTTTCGACAGTTAAATTCAGTTTCGACAGTTAAGTTCAGAGATGAGCAGCTGATGTATTTTACATCTAGCACTTTGTGGTTATGTATTTTACGTCATCTATTAGAGATGCTATTAGAATTCCAGTCAGGTTAACATTGTCTCTCTTGTCCTGCTTCAGCCTCGGCGTTGTACAACTCACCGGAGCTGCTCAAACGATGAAATCCTCCATCACAGCGAAACAGTACCTCGGGCTCCATCTCTAAACGCCTAAGATCTTCTTCCCCTCCTTAGACAGCCAAGTCAGCCGGAGCATCCTCACCGGCCAACCCAGTCATGCTGAGATCGACATGGCTTCGCCAAAGAGGTTGTACACTTGTTGCATCCCTTTTTTACTCTACATGTTATATATATTATCCACTGAGCACACGTAGTAACGGGAAATAAGATTATTTTATCCTACTATATGACAAGCAGTGAGGTACCAGGCAACTTAGCTATCCATGATGGACTCTCTTGAATGCTATCATTATTTATCTCCGCGCGTTTGAGCTGTGCATTTGTCGATGGCCCTGGGAGTTGAGCTAGTAGGGCAGTGACCTGGGTCCAAAGTAATAGAAGTAGCACAAAAAAATTAGTGTAGGATTTTCCTTGCTCAAACCTGCCTACTAGAATCGCCAGTGCTTGAATGGAAAAGTGAATGAAAAACATAGGAATTGGAAAGTTTCCTATGGTACTACTATTCATGAATTTGGTTCACAGGAATGGAGCAAAGGAAAACTATAGGATTTGTTCCTTTAGTGTCTCCTTGAAATAAAAAACGTAGGAATTTTAATTTTCACTTGTCCTCCTTTTCAAATTCCTATTCATGAAGCACAAGACTAAGAGATAGCCGCATAATAGCATTATAACCGTACATTTTCTTGTGGTTTGACTTAATCTCACCATGGTTCTTTGCATCCTGTGATCTTCCAATTCTTGTGAATCAAACACCCAGATTGGCAGAAATCTTGTGTTTTTGAATTCTCTGTTTTGCACGTGCATTCCTATCCCATTCCTGTCTATTTCATATCCATGCATTGTTGGAATCCTCCAATTCAAACGAGCCCTTACAGAATTACTTCTCTTACAGATAGTTGTCAAAGAAAACCTTGCGTGGTTTGTACCGCTCCTGTTGCGCCTTCGTCCACCCCAGCTCAGCTGCTCCAATGACAGAAGGGTCCAACACAGCAGGGATCCGGCCTCCAGACTGTCTTTCGCCGCCTTAGATCTTCTTCCCCGCTGCCGGCAACCATGAAAACTGCATTACCATCATCAACCGAGCAGAGGACCTCGAGGACTACACAGGTCCGCAAGAGAGGTCGCACTTTTTCGTGCCTGCTTACGATATGCATCGCTTAATATTACTTGATACTTTATCGTCATGTTCACCGACTAGACTCTGAGTCATCTCCAAACTAATGGTCAAACTTGAGTTTTTAAATGGTTGTGGGGTACATACCGGGGCTGCAATCAACAGTACCTATCTACTATTTGGTTAATCTCCGGTGTCTACTATGAGTTTCATGTTGGGTGGGAAACAAATAGTAAAGAAGCCATTATCTGTATTTTTTAACTGAAGCCATTATCTGCCTTCTATTATTGGTTTTGGGTCTATCCACAGGTTGCTACCATCACTCTAGATTTCGGCACACACTCCTTACATAATCTCACTATGTTTTATTCCTATGCATGACAGTTATTGTAAACAATGGAACTGAACATGTAGAGCAAAAGAGATGAGCCTTGTGTGGCAATAAAATTTCATGCTGACGTCGCTCCATGGTAGGCGCAAAGGCAGCCCCCCCTCCACCCATTTAGGATTGTAATCGAGAGGAAGATATCTGTTCTGAGGGGGATTCAGAAGGAGTAGACCACTCCTATTTACCCCCTGAGATCTTCGCTCTAACTTGGCATGCTGATGTTCGTTATATCATGCATATGGTGCCTTGCATTGCTTACTTTATACATCAAATATGTCATATGCTTAGATTAGACATCCTTTGTGCGAATGCCATCTGTTTAGTCTATTCATTGTTTATGTGAATTATGCAACGCCATCTTGTTTAGACAGGCATCATATATGTGAATTTTGCAATGCCATCCTGCTTAGCCAGTCATCTTATATGTAAATTATATCAGGCCATCCTTTTCTTTTTGTTACGTATTACATTTGTCAACAATGTTAGTACATTCAACTGCTCTTCGTGTGCATCAGCCATTTGACACGGTGATGGAAAATTCTGGAGTGAAAACAAGGTCTTTAGAGCAGACTATGTTATCTGACGAAGTGCATATCTTGCTGGTTACGGATAGCTCCTTAGAGGAGGATTCAGAGACAGATGACCAGTCCTATCCCCCCCTAGGTGTATGCTCTAACTTGGCAGGTTTATGTTGCTCATATCGTGCGTATGGTGTCTTGCATTGCTATGTCATTTGATTAGTTTAGACATGCTTTGTGTGAATGCCACCTGTTCAGTGTCTAATTACCATATATGTGAATTATGCATTGCCATCTTGTTGCAAGACATTATATATGTGAATTATGCAATGCTATCTTGTTGCAAAGGCATTGTATATGTGAATTATGCAATGCGATGCTGTTTAGCCAATCATCATGTATGTGAATTATATCATGCTATCATTTTTTTGTATTATGTGTTCCATTTGTCGACAATGTTTGTATATTCAACTACTCTTCATGTGCATCAGCCATTTGAAACAGTGATAGACGTATCTGGAGTGAAAACAAGGTATTTAGAGCAGACAATGCTACCTGCTGAGGCAGACATCTTGCTGGTTACAAAGAGCTCCTCAGAGGAGGATTTAGAGAGTGATGACCAATCCTATTTCCCCCCCTAAGGTGTATGCTAAAACTTGGCAGGGTTATATTACCCATGTCATGCATGTTGTCTTGCATTGCTTAGTTTTTACATCATATATGGATTGCCATCTGCTTACTTGCTTACTATATAAATCATATATTTGAATTATATCATGCCATCATGTTTACATAGTACATACACATCATCTATCTGAATTATGGCATGGCAACCCATTTAATAAAGACATCATATAGTTATATCATCATCCTGTTTAGTGCTTACAGTCATCATATTTTGAATTATGGCATTCTATCCTTGAATGTATGTGAATTATGGCATGCCAACCTATTTAATAAACACATTATATAGTTATATCATGTCATCCTGTTTACATAGTCATCATATTTTGAACTATGTCTTTCCATCTTTTTTAGTTAGCCAGCTAAATGTGAATTGTGTCTTGATATCCTGTTTAGTTAGCCATCATATATGTGAAATTGTGTCATGCTATCTTGTTTGTTTAGACAACATAAATGTGAATTATTTCATGCCCTCTTTTATTCCCCAATATCTATTTCACATGTCTATCATACAATGTTTGTACTTTCAATTACTTTTCTTGTTTATCAGCCATTTGAATTGGAGAGGGTGATGGCAGTATCTAAGGGAGTAACAACACGGTCTTCAGAAAAGATGGTGCTACCAATTGATGCAGATAGAACCACGGTTGGACTTGCCCAAGGACCAGATCCACCACACATAACCCAGACTCTCGTAGATTGTACCCCTACCCAGTTGGACAGAGAACCAACTAAACCCCTTCTAACCTCAACCCCGGCAGATAGTAACCCACTTCCAGTTGACACAACGCCGTCTCCACCATAGAGCACCCAAACACAAGCAGTTAGTAAGGGAACTGCAGTGCCCAAAGCACGAGGACCACCAATCCGAATCCCAACTCAACCCTTAAAGGAGAAGAAGATTTGTTCTCAGGTCTGATTCTGTAGCTATGGTTCATACTCTTTTGCTCTTGCATTACTGTATTTACTCATACCAACTATTTTCAAATTTGAAGGATGGAATTGAAACTCCAATGGCGCAACAGGTATGTTTTAAACCTGTATCTTTAACTGGTTTGCTGTTTTAACCTGCTCTATGTTGATTTCAGTTTCAATTGAATAAACAGTTATGTTCTCATGTCATGCACATTACAAGTGTTGTTATTGCTCTATAGTTTCCCACACTTATATTCTGTCTATTCTGCTTTGTCTTGAACAAATATTTGAACTCTGTTTCTATCTTGATTTGGCAACAAAAACTAGAATGATATAGACCATAAAGTGACCATGGTACATAGATATATGTTTGTTTCATGCTGTTATCCTGTCCACTTTACTACTGAACTCATTTACCAAAATGAGTTTCACATACAACATGGTAAACCTGTGATGTGTCTGCTTGTTTCTCTTTTAGAATGCGGACAAAATATTGGAGAACAGTACCCCGTTATGCAATAGTAAAGGAAGTAATGCAGATAAGGTTCAAGATAGTGAGACATCCCTGTTGGTCTCCAAGAAAGCTGATAAAAACTATCTTGACGACAGTGAGAGAACCCAAAAGTCATGTCTTGGTATAGTGTTCGAGTTACTGGCCACTACTGCTGGCACAAGCTCTTCGAACTCGCTGCCTGAATTAGTTCATATTCTTGAGTCTCAACTTCAAGTTGAAAGACATCGATCAGATGTGCACCGACATGAAGCTGAAGGACTGGGGAAGTTCCTGCAGAATTCAGATGCATACTTCCTGGTGCAACAGCAAGCGCTGGAGGATTGAAGCGCCAAACAAGAGAAAGTTAACAAGCTTGCTAAGCATCCTGCCGGCATTATGGGTACCCAGGATATTGTTTCTTGAGATCTTCTAAAGTGGTTTCAGTTCTGGATATTTTTTGCTGTGGCGTTTATTTGCACTGGTCGCCAACTTTGACAACCAGTGTATATGATATGCTGCTTTGTTCCCTATATTTGCGCTGGTGGCGGACTTTGATGCCTAGTGGATGTAATATGTGTAATAGCCATGATAGCCTAGCATAAGTTGCTAGCTTATTTATTTCCTTGTTGTCTTGTTTATTTGTTTACTTGTAGTCAGTGCAATTCTTTTTCCGCTATTTGCTAGTGGCTGCAATAACCTATTTTTTAAAACTAGGCCACAATAACCATGGGCTACATATTTACTGTAGTGACACTGGGCCTCCTACCGGCCGTAGAAACAATGGGCCTTCTACGGGCCGTAGACACAATGGGCCTTCTACGGGCTGTATCATCAATGGGCCTTATATGGACCGTATGATCAATTGGTCAAACATGGGCCAATAACAGACCGCATTATGGCTGTAAACGGGATAGAGTTGGAATCTTCCATTCATGGGACAACCATAGCGGGCCGTCGTTAATAGGCCGTATTTGATGACACTATGATAATGGCCCAATGTATTAACAGGCCACAAACGGGCTGACTGTAACAATGGGCTGAATTTGGCCCACAAGCAGAAAATGACAGTAATGGGCCGTAAGTAACCGAATGCTGGAAATGAGCCCAAGAACAAATGGGCCCTGAGAAGGCTGAAAGATAAGATGGGCTGGAAACGGCCCAATGGAATAATGGGCCGTTAATGGGTATAAAGTGATACACTGTTCATTACGGGCCAGTTTCACCATGGGCCGTTAATGGGCCAAGAGTTACAAAGGGCCTCATATGGGCCGAAAGACGTCATGGGCCATACATGGGCCGGAAGTTAAAACGGGCTGGAATCATATTGGACGGCCCATATGACGCTACTGGGCCTAATTCGGATAGGTCGTAACGGGACCTGGGTTAGCGGGCTGTAAATGGGCTATATGCGAATAGGCCATTAACATGCTTTTAGTGGGCCGGCCCGCCACCTTTTAACCAAGTCAAATGTGCCAGCCTTTTCACAGGAATGGGCCCCTGTTAGGCCGTGTCACGTGTTGACGTATCATAGGCGCCTTCTGTCAAATGAGTGGATGACATCTGTCCCGACGGTGAGCCGACACGTGTTTCCTCCAGCCAATGATGATTTTACACATGGAAAATCCCCATTGGTCGGGGCTATTAATGGGTTATCAGATTCAAAACCAGACTCGATAGCTTAACAACATTCCGTTACGATGGATGCCACTTGTCGGTCACCCTTGACGAAAGCACTTCTATGACTCGTCATGGAAGTGGACACTTCCGTGATGATAATTTTGGTAATGTCATGGAACACTTCTACGACAGCACAGGTATGACTATCTTGATTCTGTTATAAAATCGTCATGGATGTACATGCATGAAAGAAAACGTGACCTACTATGACAAACACGTATTATCACGGAAGTGTATTTTTTTGTAGTGGGTGGTTGTGGAGAAGACAAAAAAGAGGAAGATAGTCTCACATCAACTAGGCGTATTAATGGGCTATGGGGATGCCCATCAATAGATATCTATGTGAGTGAGTAGGGATTACCATGCAACGGATGCACTAGAGCTATAAATGTATGAAAGCTCAACAAAAGAAACTAAGTGGGTGTGCATCCAACTTGATTGCTCACGAAGACCTAGGGCATTTTGAGGAAGCCCATCATCGGAATATACAAGCCAAGTTCTATAACAAAAATTCCCACTAGTATATGAAAGTGGCAAAATAAGAGACTCTCTATCATGAAGATCATGGTGCTACTTTGAAGCACAAGTATGGAAAAAGGATAGTAGCATTGCCCCTTCTCTCTTTTTCTCTTTTTTTGTTTGGCTTCTTTAGCCTCTCTTTTTTTCATTGGCTTCTTTGGCCTCTTTTTTTATTTCCTCACACGGGACAATGCTCAAATAATGATGATCATCACGCTTCTATTTAGTTACAACTCAAGGATTACAACTCGATACTTAGAACAAAATATGACTCTATATGAATGCCTCCGACGGTGTGCTGGGATGTTCAATGAATCAAGAGTGACATGCATGAAAGAATTATGAATGGTGGCTTTGCCACAAAGACGGTGTCAACTACATGATCATGCAAGGCAATATGACAATGATAAAGTGTGTCATAATAAACGGGCCGGTGGAAAGTTGCATGGCAATATATCTCGGAATGGCTATGGAAATGTCATAATGGGTAGGTATGGTGGCTGTTTTGAGGAAAGTAAATGGTGGGTTTATGGTACCGGCAAAAGTTGCACGGTACTAGAGAGGCTAGCAATGGTGGAAGGGTGAGAGTGCGTATAATCCATGGACTCAACATTAGTCATAAAGAACTCACATACTTATTGCAAAAATCTACAAGTCATCAAAACCAAGCACTACGTGCATGCTCCAAGGGGAAGGGTTGGTAGGAGTTAACCATCGCGCATTCCCGACCTCCACACATAAGGAAGACAATCAAAGAAACACCTCATGCTTCAAATTTGTTACACAACGATTACCATACGTGCATGCTACGGGACTTGCAAACCTCAACACAAGTATTTATCAAATTCACAATTACTCTACTAGCATGACTCTAATATCACCATCCTCATATCTCAAAACAATCATCAAGAATCAAACTTCTCATAGTATTCAACGCACTCTATATGAAAGTTTTTATTATACCCATCTTGGATGCCCCTCATATTAGGACTAGTTTTATAGCGAAAGCAAATTACCATACTTTTCTAAAAGACTCTCAAAATAATATAAATGAAGCATGAGAGATCAATAATTTCTGTAAAATAAAACAACCATCATGCTTTAAAAAGATATAAGTGAAGCACTAGAGCAAAATTGTCTAGCTCAAAATATATAAGTGAAGCACATAAAGCATTCTAATAAATTCCGATTCATGTGTGTCTCTCCCAAAATGTGTGTACACCAAGGATGATTGTGATAAACTAAAAAGCAAAGACTCAAATCATACAAGACGCTCCAAGCAAAACACATACCATGTGGTGAATAAAAATATAGCCTCAAGTAAAGTTACTGATAGATGAAGACGAAAGAGGGATGCCTTCCGGGGCATCCCCAAGCTCAGGTTTTTGGTTGTCCTTGAATTTTACCTTGGGGTGCCTTGGGCATCCGCAATCTTAGGCTCTTGCCACTTCTTTATCCATCAAATCTTTACCCAAAAACTTGAAAACTTCACAACACAAAACTTCAACAGAAAATCTCATGAGCTCTGTTAGTATAAGAAAATAAACCACCACTTTACGGTACTGTTATTTATATTGGTGTTAAACCTACTGTATTCCAACTTCTCTATGGTTCATACCCCCCTATACTACTCATAGATTCATCAAAATAAGCAAACAACACACTAAAAACAGAATCTGTAAAAAATAGAACAGTCTGTAGTAATCTGTAACTTTTGAATACTTCTATAACTCTAAAAAATCTTAAATAAATTGGTGGACGTGAGTAATTTGTCTGTTAATCATCTTCAAAAATAATCAACCTAAAATCACTCTTCTTTAAAAAAATGACAGCTATTCTCGTGAGCGCAAAAGTTTCTGTTTTTTACAGCAAGATCGCAAAGACTTCACCCAAGTCTTCCCAAAGGTTTTACTTGGCACAAACACTAATTAAAAAATAAAACCACATCTAAACAGAAGCGAGATGAATTATTTATTACTAAACAGGAGCAAAAAGCAAATAACAAAAATAAAATTGGGTTGCCTCCCAACAAGCGCTATCGTTTAACGCCCCTAGAGGAGTAGGGATTGCCATGCAACAGATGCACTAGAGCTATAAATGAATGAAAGCTTAACAAAAGAAAACTAGTGGGTGTGCATCCAACTTGCTTGCTCACGAAGACCTAGGGCATTTGAGGAAGCCCGTCGTAGGAATATACAAGCCAAGTTCTATAATGAAAAATTCCCACTAGTATATGAAAGTGACAACATATGAGACTCACTATATGAAAAACATGGTGCTACTTTGAAGCACAATATATGAGACTCGCTATATGAAGAGCATGGTGCTACTTTGAAGCACAAGTGTGGAAAAAGAGATAGTAACATTGCCCCTTTTTATTTATTTTCTTTTTTTCTTTTCTTTTTTCGTTTTCTTTTTTTTCTTTTGGCCTTTCCCTTTTTTTCTTTTGGCCTTTTTTGGGCAATGCTCTAATAATGATGATCATCACACTTCTATTGATTACAACATATGAATTACAACTCAAAACTAAAACAAGATATGACTCTATATGAATGCCTCTGGCGGTGTACCGGGATGGTACAATGAATCAAGAGTGACATGTATGAAAAATTATGCATGGTGGCTTTGCCACAAATATGATGTCATGTAATGGCAATATGACAAAAGTAATGTATGTCATGATGATAAACGGAACGGTGGAAAGTTGCATGGCAATATATCTTGGAATGGCTATGGAAATGCCATAATAGGTAGGTATGGCGGCTGCTTTGAGAAGATATAAGGAGGTTTGTGTGTGATAGAGCGTACCGCATCATGGGGTTTGGATGAAATGGCGAAGTTTGCATCAACTCTCAAGGTGAGAAAGGGCAATGCACGGTACTGAAGAGGCTAGCAACGGTGGAAAGGTAAAGATGCGTATAATCCATGGACTCGACATTAGTCAAAAGAACTCATATACTTATTGCAGAAATTTAGAAGTCATCAAAAATCAAGCACTACGCGCATGCTCCTAGAGGGATAGATTGGTAGGAAAAGACCATCGCTCGTCCCTGACCGCCACTCATAAGGATGCACAAGCCAGGTACCCTTCATGTTTCAAATTTGTTACACAACTTTAACCATACGTGCATGCTACGGGACTTGCTAACTTCAGCACAAGCATTCTTTAAATTAATAATCACCCAACTAGCATGACTTTAATATCACTACCTCCATATCTCAAAACAATTATCAAATATCAAATTGATCATAGCATCCAATTCACTTCCTATGATAGTTTTTATTATACCCAACTTGGATGCCTACCATTCTAGGACCAATTTTATAACCATAGAAAATACCATGCTGTTCTAAAAGAATCTCAAAATAATATAAGTGAAGCATGAGAGACTAGCAATTTCTACAAAATTAAGCCACCGTCGTGCTCTAAAAGATATAAGTGAAGCACTAGAGCAAAAACTATCAAGCTCAAAAGATATAAGTGAAGCACATATGGTATTCTAGCAAATTCTAATAAAGAGGGATTCTCCCAAAAGGTGTGTATAGCAAGGATGATTGTGTTAAACTAAAAAGCAAATACTAATATAATACACGACGCTCCAAGCAAAACACATATCATGTGGCGAATAAAAATATAGCTACAAGTAAAGTTACCAATGAACGAAGATGAAAGAGGGGATGCCTTCCCGTGGCATCCCCAAGCTTAGGCTTTTGGATACTCCTGAATATCTTGGGGTGCCATGGGCATCCCCAAGCTTAGGCTTTTGCCACTCCTTATTCCACAGTCCATCAAATCTTTACCCAAAACTTGAAAACTTCACAACACAAAACTCAACAGGAAATCTTATAAGCTCCGTTAGTGAAAGAAAAGAAAACCACCACATAAGGTACTGTAATGAACTCATTATTTATTTATTTTGGTTTTAAACCTACTGTATTCCAAGTTCTCTATGGTTCATACCACTTAATACTAGCCATAGATGCATCAAAATAAGCAAACAACGCACGAAAAACAGAATATGTCAAAAATAGAACAGTATTTAGCAATATGTAACTAACGCAAACTTATGGAACACTAAAACTCCTACCAAAATAGGAAGTCCTGGAAATTTTATCTATTGATCAGAAGCAAAAAGAATAAACGCAAAATCACGTTTCTGTGATTCAACAAAACTAATTTGGTGCGCGCAAAGTTTCTGTTTTTCAGCAGAATCAAATTAACTATCATCATAGGTTATCCTATAGGTTCTACTTGGCACAAACACTAATTAAAACATAAAAACACATCTAAACAGAAGGTAGATGCAAAATTTATTACTAAACAGAAATAAAACAAAAAACACAAATAAAATTGGGTTGCCTCCCAACTAGCGCTATCGTTTAACGCCCTAGCTAGGCATAAAAGCGAAGATAGATCTAAGTAGTGCCATCTTTAGCACTAAATTCATAAGTAGCCCGCATGATAGATTCATAAGGTAATTTGACTTTCTTTATTGGAAAGTGCTCCATGCCTTTCTTCAATGGAAATTGGAATCTAATATTCCCTTCCTTCATATCAATAATCGCGCCAATCGTTCTAAGGAAAGGTCTACGAAGAATAATAGGGCAAGAAAGATTGCAATCTATATCAAGAATGATAAAATCTACGGGCACCAAATTTCTATTTGCAACAATGAGAACATAATTGATCCTTCCCATTGGCTTTTTAATGGTGGAATTCGCAAGGTGCAAATTTAAAGAGCCATCATGAAGATCATGGAAACCTAGAATATCACATAAAGTTTTCGGAATCGTGGAAACACTAGCACCCAAATCACACAAAGCAAAACACTCATGATCTTTAATTTTAATCTTTATAGTAGGTTCCTACTCATCATTAAGTTTTCTAGGTATAGAAACTTCCAAATTAAGTTTTTCATCATAAGATTGCATCAAGGCATCAACGATATGTTTGGTAAAAGATTTATTTTGACTATAAGCATGAGGAGAATTAACAACGGATTGCAACAAGGAAATACAACCTTCTAAAGAACAATTATCATAATCAAATTCCTTGAAATCCAAGATAGTGGGTTCAATACTATTTAAAGTCATGACCTCTCCAATCCCACTTTTACCAAATTTAGCATCAAGATCTAAAAACTCTGAATTCTTGGAACGCCTTCTAACTAAAGTTGACTCATATCCAGTCCCATTATTATTAAGATTCATATTGCAAAACAAGGATCTAATAGGAGACACATCAGTAACTTTAAGATCTTCATCATTATTTTCATGGAAACTAGAAGAACACGCCTTTACAAAGCAATCTTTTTTAGCACGCAATCAAGCAGTTCTTTCCTTGCACCCATCAATGGAAATTCTCATGGCTTTGAGAGAATCATTGATATCATGCTTAGGAGGATTAAATCTAAGTTTAAGAGAATCAACATCAAGCGAAAGTCTATCAACATTCCTAGCCAAATCATCAACTTTGAGCAATTTTTCTTCAAGTAAAGCATTAAAATTCTTTTGAGAAATCATAAATTCTTTCACACTATTCTCAAAATCACAGGGCATCTTATTAAAATTACCATAAGAATTATTGTAGGAATTTTCATAATTATTAGAGGAATTACTAGGGAACTGTCTAGAATTAAAGTTTCGTCTATAAGCATTGTTTCCAAAATTATTCCTACCAACAAAATCCACGTCCATAGATTCATTATTATTCTCAATCAAAGTAGACAAAGGCATATCATTGGAATCAAGAGGAGTATTTTTAGTAGCAAACAACTTCATAAGTTCATCCATCTTTCCACTCAAAACATTGATTTCTTCTATAGCATGCACTTTTTCACTAGAAGATCTTTCGGTGTGCCATTGAGAATAATTAGCCATAATATTATCAAGAAGTTTTGTAGCATCTCCTAAAGTGATTTCCATAAAAGTGCCTCCCGTGGCCGAATCTAAGAGATTTCTAGAAGCAAAGTTCAAGCTGGCATAAATTTTTTGTATGATCATCCATAAATTCAAACCATGAGTAGGGCAATTGCGAATCATCAATTTCATTCTTTCCCAAGATTGGGCAACATGCTCATGATCAAGTTGTTTAAAATTCATAATATTGTTCCTAAGAGTGATAATCTTAGCGGGAGGAAAATACTTAGAGATAAAAGCATCTTTGTGCTTGTTCCAAGAATCAATACTATTTTTAGGCAAAGACGAAAACCAAACTTTAGCACGATCTCTAAGTGAAAACGGAAATAACTTCAATTTAACAATATCATTATCCGTATCTTTCTTCTTTTGCATATCACACAAATCAACAAAGTTGTTTAGATGAGTAGCGTCATCTTCACTAGGAAGGTTGGCGAATTGATCTTTCATAACAAGATTCTGCGAAGCAGTATTGATTTCACAATACTCGACATCATTAAGAGGAGCAATCGGAGTACTAAGGAAATCATTATTATTGGTATTGGAGAAATCACACAATTTGGTATTATCTTGCGCCATGGCAACAAGTAATCCAACACACAAGCAAACAGAAAAAGGCAAGCAAAAAAGAGAGGAGAAGATTGGGAAAGAGAGGGAAAATAAAATGGCAAGGGTGAAGTGGGGGAGAGGAAAACGAGAGGCAGATGGCAAATAATGTAAATGCGAGGGGGATGAGTTTGTGATGGGTACTTGGTATGTCTTGACTTAAGCGAAGACCTCCCCGACAACGGCGCCAGAAATCCTTCTTGCTTCGTCTTGAGCTTGCGTTGGTTTTCCTTGAAGAGGAAAGGGTGATGTAGCAAAGTAGCGTAAGTATTTCCCTCAGTTTTTGAGAACCAAGGTATCAATCCAGTAGGAGGCTTCTCAAAAGTCCCACGCACCTACACAAACAAACAAAGAACTCGCAACCAACGCAATAAAGGGGTTGTCAATCCCTTCACGACCACTTGCAAAAGTGAGATCTGATAGAGATAGTATGATAAGATAAATATATTTTTGGTATTTTATGATATAGATGCAAAAAATAAAGATGCAAATAAAAGTAGATTGAAAGCTTATAAGATAAAAGGTAGACCCGGGGGCCATAGGTTTCACTAGTGGCTTCTCTCAAGATAGCATAAGTATTACGGTGGGTGAACAAATTACTGTTGAGCAATTGATAGAAAAGCGAATAATTATGAGATTATCTAGGCATGATCGTGTATATAGGCATCACGTCCGTTACAAGTAGACTGACTCCTGCCTGCATCTACTACTATTACTCCACACATCGACCGCTATCTAGCATGCATCTAAAGTATTAAGTTCATAAGAACAGAGTAACACATTAAGAAAGATGACATGATGTAGAGGGATAAACTCAAGCAATATGATATAAACCCCATATTTTTATCCTCGATGGAAACAATACAATACGTGCCTTGCAACCCTTTCTGTCACTGGGTGAGGACACCGCAAGATTGAACCCAAAGCTAAGCACTTCTCCCATGGAAAGAAAGATCAATCTAGTAGGCCAAACCAAACTGATAATTCGAATAGACTTGCAAAGATAACTCAATCATACATAAAAGAATTCAGAGAAGATTCAAATATTTCTCACAGATAAACTTGATCATAAACCCACAATTCATCGGATCTCGACAAACACACCGCAAAAAGAGTTACATCAAATAGATCTCCCCAAGAGAGGGGAGAACATTGTATTGAGATCCAAAAAGAGAGAAGAAGCCATCTAGCTAATAATTATGGACCCGAAGGTCTGTGGTAAACTACTCACAACTCATCGGAGGGGCTATGGTGTTGATGTACAAGCCCTCCATGGTCGACTCCCCCTCCGGCGGAGCACCGACGAAGGCTCCAAGATGGGATCTCGTGGATACAGAAGGTTACGGCGGTGGAAATTGTTTTTCGTTGGCTCCCTGGATGTTTTCGGGGTATGTAGGTATATATAGGAGGAAGAAGTGCGTCGGTGGTCGCTCGTGGGGCCCAGGAGACAGGAGACGCGCCCAGGAGGGGTGGGTGCGCCCTCCTATCCCCTGGCCGCCTCAATTGCTTCTTGACTTGTACTCAAAGTCCTCTGGATCACGTTCGTTCCAAAAATCACGCTCCGGAAGGTTTCATTCCGTTTGGACTCCGTTTGATATTCCTTTTCTTCGAAATACTGAAATAGGCAAAAAACATCAATACGGGTTGGGCCTCAGGTTAGTAGGTTAGTCCCAAAAATGATATAAAATGTGTAAAATAAAGCCCATAAACATCCAAAAGGGGTAATATAATAGCATGGAACAATAAAAAATTATAGATACGTTGGAGACGTATTAGGGCACGATGACCCTTGTCGAACGCGCAAGCATGGTGTACCGTTTGCCGATGTTGTCCGCAAGAGGTGCTCGCCTAAATAAAATTTCATAAGCATAAGCATTATAAGCATAAGCGTAAATAAAAAAAATGAAACATGGTTAATTCATTCATACAACATTCATATATAACATCCATATGCATCATATATCAAAACAAATTGCTCCCCTCCAACATGCATCATATCATCATTTTTTAACAAAAGAAGTTATGAACTAGGATTCTCTTGAGTGGTTCACCATTTTTCCTCCAACAAAATCCACTACTTGCATCATATGACATCCACATGCATCCTATAGCTAAACAAAAATATCCAATATTCATCATATCATAAATTTTTTAACACAAAAAATAATGAACTAGGTTCATCTTGTGAGTTCAACATTTTTTCTCGAGTTACATCCACTACTTGCATCATAGCATATCGACATGCATCATCATATCACAACAAATTCCTCCAACATGCATCATATAAAAAATCCTTCAAACAAATATGAACTAGGGTTCATCTTCACACAACCATACCAACTAGTGACTAGAGTTCATATCTAACACAATATAACATCTACAATCAACCTAAATCAATCATAGGGTTCTAAAAATTAAATCTAGTTCAAAAAGTGGAGTGATTTGAATCAAATAATGCGATGAATCATAAGCTATTTGACTAAAACTAATTGGAGGGATCGGAGGAGCTTACTTTTCTCTTTTCGGGGCCATCTTGGTCCGCAAAAATGATGAAGAAACGAAGAAGATCGGATGGGGGAAGTAGAGGAGATGAGAGAGGGGGCAAGAGAGGAACTGTCTCTCTGTTCTTGGGGGTTGGGGGGCTGGGTGTGGGGGAGAAGAGGGTGGGGCGGGCGGCCACACCCAATAACTGTCGCACCCTACCGCCAGGGTCCCTAGCGGTAGGATCAGACAGCCTACCACCAGGACGAGCGGCGGTAGGGTGCAACAGAGGGGGACGACAGCCGTTTGCGCTGCTGACGTGGACCAGTTTCCTACCGCCAAGCCCCGTGGCGGTAGGCTATGTAAGCCTACCGCTGAGCCCCCTGGCGGTAGGAATAAGGGTCAGAAATAAAAAAATCAAACATGGGTCAAATCTGGAATTTAGACAACAAAAGGGTCAAAACACGAAATTTTGCCCCGCCCCTCACCGATTCGAGGATGTATCCAATGCACCGATGCCGTACAACATTTCAAAAAATCTGGAGAAAAAACCATGACACATTGACACAACATCAACTTATGTCATAATACAATTTCATATTAGAATTTCAAAAAATATTAAGATACAGAAAATGACATATTTCACATCAATGTGATAATGGGTCCAATCTAAAGCCCAACTTACGTTATGTAGTACTACTATTAAGTGTTGAATTGGTCATTTCTTACTTTTAAGCTATGTTTCGAATTTTGCCTTCAGTTTTCATGACAACCTACATTTGTGTTGTGTGAATATGCTAGCTTTTTTTAATACTTTTGAACATTTAAAATGTGCAACGCGATTACGGTGCACCGAAATTCTCCGATCCATCGATCACTCGCTCGTCCGCCGCCAAAGTATTATTTTTACTAAATGGCCTCTCGTGAAACTTGTTTTGCCCACTGACCCCTCAAACTTATTTTGTCTGCTAACCCCCTCATTAGCGTCTAATATCTTGGCGTCTAAAGTAGGCGTGGAGTCCGAGTTCAATTTCTAGACTTGACATCGTGCTCGTATTTTTCTAAATTTATTTCAGGCATTCCAACGATGTGCATTCGATGAGAGGAGACTTTCTCGTCGATTACGAAGGAGTCTCTGATGACATCATTAATATCAGGATGATGTGCCGGCTCAGTTTCTCAAAGATGCTCATATGGGTAGGGTGTGTGTCATACCTTCAGAAAAGGTGTGTGTGTGTGTGTAAGTGTCTACATCTATAGTGTGTTAGAAAACAAAGGGTGGATTGCAAGCCAACTTGTGATTGGATGGTTAGAAGAATAACGGAACTCACCAGGGTTAAAGTCTTAGACTTGATACTGGTGCTCGCATTTTTCTGTATTAATTTAAGACCTTTCGACAATGTGCTTTCCGTGGGAGGATATGTTCCCGTCGTCTACGAAGGCGTCCATGACGATTTCGTCGATCTCAAGATGATACGCCGGCTCAGTCTTTTGAAGGTGCTTATAGGATAGGGTGTCTACAACAACAACAACAACAACAACAACAACAACAACAACAACAACAACAACAACAACAACAACAACAACAACAACAACAACAACAACAACAACAACAACAACAACAACCACATTGTTTCTGCATGTCCCTCATGAAATTACCGCTGAAGTTGCTAGAAATTATAGCAATTCCACAGACAAGTAACAAACGGTTCTATGTCCGTTCCTGCTGCCGGCACTGGGTTAACGGGCCACGTTGGACCTCTGGCCCGGCCTGCCTCTCAGTGCAGCCCATTAGCTATTAGGAAAAAGAGAAGTGAGTCCCTACAGCTCAAACCCAACACACAACCTATATACCATCGTGTCAAAGAAGCAAACTTATTATTTCTTCCTTTTTGAATATTCATGTCCGTCAGTAATAAGTACCCAAAAAATATTCAAAGGTCCTGTTTTTTAACACATTATGTACGCTCATACATACCCACATACACTCATCCCTATAAACGTGCACGTACAATTTACCCCTACTAGCACCTGCTACAGACTGAACCAACAAATCATCCTGAAATGGACGAAGTCGCCACGGACGCCTTCATAGTCAACGGGAACGTCTCCTCCCACTAAACGCACATCGTCGATGGGACCATAATAAATTCAAAAAAAATGCGAGCATCATTGTCAAGTTTGAGACTCGGACTCTAATGGGCAAAGGATACCACAGGTTGGTTTGTAGGGCTTGTCTTATTACCACTCGTCTCTAATTGGGACTCATGCAGGATTTGTTTCAGTAGCCCAGAAAAATTTAGTCATGGCTTCAAACAAAGCATAATCCATTCTCTATTTATTTTTTACAAAAACAGCCACACCACCTCCTCTACTCTATTTTTTACTTTCATGCAAGCTGCCCTAATTTGCCGCCATGGACCAACATGGGACGCCGGAATCATCCCCGATGCACCAAAGCTCACCTGGCCGAACCCTCACACGTCGAGGAGTAGAATCCATTCAAACAAAGGAGAGATCGAATCGTGTATCATAAAGGACAAATTTGATCGTTCAATCTATGTCGACCACCACAAGCCCACGACATGCTAGTTGGGAAACTTTCCAATTACACGCACCTATCTACTCACCTAGATTTTGCCAGCCTACTTGTAGGATCAAAAGTATGTCTAGAGGGGGGGGTGATTAAACTACTTGACCAAATAAAAACTTAACCTTTTACCAATTTTAGTTCTTGGCAGATTTTAGCAACTTAGCACAAGTCAAGCAATCACAACACAATTCAAGCAAGCATGCAAAGAGTATATGAGCAGCGGAAAGCAAAGCATGCAACTTGCAAGAAAGTAAATGGGAGGAGTTTGGAGGGAGCAAACGCAATGTTGACATGGAGATTTTTGGTGTGGTTCCGATAGGTGGTGCTATCGTACATCCACATTGATGGAGACTTCAACCCACTAAGGGTAATAGTTGCGTGAGTCCACGAAGGGCTCCACCGATGAAGGGTCCATGAAGAAGCAACCTTGTCTATCCCACCATGGCCATCGCCCACAAAGGACTTGCCTCACTCTGGTAGATCTTCATGAAGTAGGTGATCTCCTTGCCCTTACAAACTCCTTTGTTCAACTCCACAACCTTGACGGAGGCTCCCGAGTGACACCTAACCAATCTAGGAGACACCACTCTCCAAAAGGTAATAGATGGTGTGTTGACGATGAACCCCTTGCTCTTGTTCTTCCAATGATAGTCTCCCCAACACTCAACTCTCTCTCACAGATTTGGCTATGGTGGAAAGATGATTTGAGTGGAAAGCAACTTGGGGAAGGCTAGAGATCAAGATTCTTGTGGTTGGATTGGAATATGTTGGTCTCAACACATGAGTAGGTGGTTCTCTATCAGAAAATGAGTAGTGGAAGTGTAGGCACGTTCTGATGGCTCTCTCCACGAATGAAGAATGGGTGGAGGGGTATATATAGCATCCACATAAAATCTAACCATTACACACAGATTCCCAAACTCGGTGGGATCGAATGGTAAAACTCGGTCATACCAAGTCAGGTCAAAATATGAACGTTAGGCTTTTTGGTGGGACCAATGCAATCAACTTGGTGAGACCGATACGCTAGGGTTAGGGAATAACATGATCTCGGTGTGACCGATCACATGAACTCGGTGGGACCGATTTTAGTAATAGGCACATAGAGAGTTGGTCAGGCAAACACGGTGGGACCGATTCGCTCACTTCGGTGAGACCGAAGTGTTACGAAAAGGAAACAGTGAATTTGCATTGCAGACTCAGTGGGACCGATTCGCTCATTTCGATGGGACCGAAATGTTACAAAAAGGAAACAGTGAGTTTGCAATCCCATCTCGGTGAGATGGAGATCCCTATCTGTGAAACCGAAGTGACTAGGTTTTGTGGCAGTGTCTATGCCAAATGAACTCGGTGGCGCCGGATAGATCAAATCGGTGGGGCCGTGTCGGGTGGTAGGTGCGACATATGCCAACGAGTGGCTTATCATTGTGGGAGCCAATAAGACATCGCCGGTGCCTAGAAACGGGATGAGGCGAAGACAAGCACGCCGTCGGATCTTACCCAGGTTCGGGGCTCTCCGTGGAGATAACACCCCTAGTCCTGCTCTGCAGGGTCTCCGCATGATCACTAGATCAACAAGTGGCTACAAGAGGCTCCTTGAGTTGTTTGGCGAGAGGAAGAAGAAGGGCAAGGCTAGCTCTCTTCTCCCCTCAATGTTGTGTCTAAAACTATCAGAGTCCAACCCTTTGCATGGGTGCCCTGGGGGTTTATATAGGCCTACCCCCCAGGGGTACAATGGTAATCCGGCTGGGCGTAGGCCCCAACCGTCAGTGCCAACGTTCGTCGGCTTCTCCGCCGACTGCTGGGGCCCGCCGACTGGTGGGTCCCGCCGGCTGCCGGCCTCCTGGTCGACAGGTAGGTCCCACTGCTTGGGGGTCTTGTCGGGGGCTGGTTACTATTGCCTCACTCTTGATGACAAGGGCTTTGTCGAGGTAAGCATAGCTACAGTGCCGCCACCTGGCGGGTTCTCACTGTAGCCTTACCTCGTCTTGTCTCCTTAATGGTGCGCATACTTCGAGGGAGGGAGCGAGCCGTCTGGTGAGAGCCGGCTACGTCCCAGGCCGACTAGGGGAAGCGTGGCCGCCTTCGGATGTCTCTCTGACCGAAGGAGCCTGTCGCTTGCAGGCCGTACTGAAAGCCTGTCGTGGGTGGCATCATGGTCAGCATGGCAACATTGCCCCGCCGAACGGGTCATGGCTGCCCCGTACGGCGTACTGTGGCCATGCGTGCTCCGGGATTTGGGGGTGGCAGGCTTCACTGTTGCCACGCCGCATCCCATCTCCATTATGTGGGTGTAGACTTTGAGGGCACGATCTTGGCCGCCTATCGGGGGCTGGCTTCTTGGAGTCGGTCATCTCGTGGCCGGCTTCTTGGAGTCGGCCCTCTTGCGGCTTTCTTCAGGAGGGTCTTAGGGCCGGGCCGCCTTCTGGTAGTTGGCTTGTGGGATAGCTGGCCGGGGGAAGGTGGCCCCGTGTCTTGGGTGCTTGAAGGCTCGATCGGCCTGTCATTTTTTGGAGAGCCAGGGGAGCCAGCTAGGCTACCCGCGGTCATTTACTCCGAAAGTAGTCCCCGAAGCTGGTTGGGCTTCATGGCTGAAAGGGGAACGAGAAGCTCAATCAGCTTCCTATCCTGAAGAGCCGGCAGCTAGGAGCTGGCTTTGCGCAGGCGTGCCACCTCGGCAAGATTATTTGAAGTCTGAAGGCTGGAACCAACTGGTGCGCAAGCCAGGCTGTGGGCTGGCCGCCCGCCGCCTGCGCGCCACATGGCGCCCTTCGGCTGGAAGGGCCTGCCAGCCCACGCGTGCGACGGGACGTCGCCGCAGACCGGGGCCCGCCACTTCCATGCCTCGGCCCAAGTGTGGATCTTCTGTGGCCCGAGCGGGTTGCTCGCCTTCCGGCGGCAGTTTCCGCACGTCGTTAAGGCGCGATAATCGCGGGGCGTGGGGGAGTGGGCACAGTTAACCCCACGTCCCCCCACGCCTCGCCCCCTCGGCTTCGCCGCACGAGCCAATAAGTAGGGGGAGGAGGGGAGCAGCAGACGCTCGCACGTTCGCCCTCGCTCCGCCATTTTCTTCCTCTTCCTTCTCTCCGTCGCCGCAGCTGCTCTCCACCACGCCACCATTCCTCCAACCTTCTTGGCGTGCCATAGCCTTGCCGCAGCCGAATCGCGCGCCCTCCGCCGCTGCACTTTCCCCGTCACTTCTCCGTCCCCATGGCTCCGACGTCCAGCTCCTGGGATGGCTCCAACGTCCATGAGGACCATGTCGACTTCCTCCGCAAGACGCGGCGGCTGCCGGGCAAAGATTACATGCGGGTCTGTCTCGCGCCGGAGAGGGAGATCTCGCTGGCGCCGGAAGAGGGCGAGCGGGTAATCTTCCGCTCGCACTGTCTGCGCGGCATCGGCCTGCCGGCGAGCGGTTTCTTCCGCTCCTTCCTCGAGTTCTATCATCTCCAGCCACACCAACTCACTCTAAACATGGTGGTGCTGTTGTCGGCCTTCATCACTCTGTGCGAAGGCTTCCTCGGCGTCCTCCCCACCCTCAAACTTTGGGGGGGAGTTCTTCCAGTCCAAGCTTGGCACCGTCGTCGTGGGCGTGCCTGCCCCATGCGGCGCCTTCATCGCCATGCGGAGATCGACGGGCGACAACCCGTTTCCGCCCATCATGCTGATCCAGTCGGTGAAGCTTTGGCAAAAATCTTACTTCTATGTGAAGAATGTCGCTCCGCAAGGCGACTTCGTCAATCTGCCGGTTTACGTAGCCGGCCCGCTGGCTGGGAGGCAGCCTTCATGGTCCTACCGGGCCAAGTCGCTGACGCCGGCTGGGGCTGGCGCCATCGCCCGGCTCCGGGTGCTGGTCCAGTCAGAGGGCCTGACCGGGTCCGACCTGATAACCACCTTCATGGAGCGCCGGGTGCTCCCGCTCCAAGGCCGCCCTCACATGATTTGCTAGATGAGCGGTCGTTTCGACCCTAGTCGGCTAAGCACCAAGGAGATGCCTCATGACGAGGTATCTTACATGGTGAATTATATCGCCAACTGCAAGCTCACCGAGGAGTGGCGGTTTGGCAAGGAGCCGTATTCTCGCGCCAATCCCCCGCCTATGGTAAGCCTTCCATCTTTTCTTCTTCTCTTGTTGCCGAGTTCTCACTGGTCGGCTCCTGACCAGTCGGCTTGTTTTTAATCAGAACCCCCTCCATCATCCGGCGGCCGGAACCGCGGGGGCGGAACGTCAGTTTGTTCCCGACCGTGCGACGGACGACTTGGATGACCCCGACTTGGGGGCGGCCGCCCTAGACAACGACGCCGTAGGGGGAGGCAGCGAGGCAGGCGGCTCCGGGCTCACCGCCGGCTTCGAGGACTGGCCGGATGATGACGAGGCCGAAGCTATTCTGCGCCGCCAGCCGGCATCCGATCCTCAAGGCGCGGGCTCATTTGCCGCGCCGGCTGCTCGGGGCGGCGCACGGAAACGCCGAGCGGTGCTGGCCCTCTTCGGCAGTCAGCCGAAGAAGCCCAATGGTTCAGCGGCGGCGACCAAATGGGACGAGGCGGCCGCAAAGTCAGCCCACTTCCGCAAGGTGGTGAAGCAGCCGCAGGCAGTTTCGGCGTAAGTGTCAATTCTCTCGCGCCTTTCTTTTTTCTATTTGGTTGGTGTTTTCCTAAGTCTTCTCTTTACTTATCAAACAGGGCTCCACTTTCTCTCGAGCGGACTACTGCCGCCTTCGTAGTCGGAGGGGCGGGAGGATCTGCAAGCTCCCGCCGAGTGGACCCCTGTGCCGAGCTCCTAGCAGCGACGGAGCGGAACGCGCAGGAGGCGCGGGAGGAGCGGGATCAGAGGGCGGCCGCTGCCAGGGCGGCTCAGGAGACAATGGAGGAGTCGGCAAAGGTGCAGGCCGACGCGGCGGCCAAGGCTCAGGCAGAGGCCGCGGCCGTGGAGAGGGCGGCAACGGCCCTGCGTAGCCAGCCTCCACAGCTCATCATCCCCCTCCGCACCGTGGCCCCCGATATCCCAGTGCCGCCGCTAGAGGAAGCCGGCCGCGACCAACCGGCGATGGAGAGGGAGGAGGTCGACACAGTCGTCCCGGAGGGAGAGGCGGTACCGCCATCGTCGGCCGGGACGGGCCAAGGCGGCCGGCCTGAGGCGCCGCCTGAGCAGCCGGCTGGAGGCGAGCCGACTGTGAGGGCGGATCTTGTGGTCCTGTCACTGTCTCGTCGGCGTGCAGGGAAGGCGACTTCAGAGCCGGACCCGCAAAAGGCCGCGGGCTCCAGCTTGTTGGCCCATGATCTGGAGACAGCGAGCGTCAGCTTGCCAGGGTGGACGCGGGGCGGTGGGATGGCCGTGTTGAATGTGGCGGCACAAGACGTCCGGAGCTGGCATCAATCCCAGGCCACCGCGCTGAAGCAGTATACCCAAGAGTTTCTTGCAACACGGTCGGCCATTCGGGTGAGTCTTCTCGCTTTTCTTTGATCGCTCTTGATTTCTTCCGTGGGGGCGCGTCAGCGCACCCACTGGGTGTAGTCCCCGAGTTCCGAGTCGGCTGCTGAGCATGCGGCTTGGAACTTCTTAGTAGACTTTGATTGATGTCTTGTTCTTATTCGCACCTTCGTCCTATTTTCAGCACTATCACAACCTCCATGCTGCTACCTTCAACTCCTAGGCCCGGGCGATGAATCAGAAGACCCCAATCTAACGGAGAGCCAGAGTAAGTGCTTCAATTATTTATCTCATGTGGGGGCGCGTCAGCGCACCCGCTGGGTGTAGTCCCCGAGATTCGGGCCGACTGCTGAGCAGTCGGGTCGGATCTTTCCTGACGACTTCTTCCTTATTGCTTTTTCTTCTTCTTCATATCTGCAGGGGCCAATGCCGACTTGAGGGAGCAGCTAGGTGGGGCCCAGACCACCCTTCGCGCCAAGGAGGCCGAGTACAACGCCATGGCTCAGGAACGTGATCGCCTGGCCAAGAAACTGGCCGACCAGGAGGAGAACCACAAGGCGGCCCTGAAGACGGTGCAGGACAGCGAGGCCACCCTCAAAGCCGAATATGAGACCGAAGCGGTGAGCTGGGCCGAGGCAAGGCAGACGCTGAGCGAAGGCTATAGCCGGATTGAAGATTTGATTGACGGTAGGCCGCCTTCTTCTTCGTCCCTTTGCTTGCCCCTGTCATCTGGTCTGTCTTTTGATTTGTCTACTTCTTTCTTCTTTGTGCAGATTACTTCCCCGGTTACTCCGTTGCCGCCAACCAAGCCATCGAAGCTCACCGTGATGCACGCCGGTAGGCTCGGGTTGAGATTGCACCGGACGCCAGCCGGTCGCTTGAAGAGCAGCTTCTGGCGATTCAAGCCCGCCTCCGCCGTCTTCAGCGTGCCGGGGCGCAGGTGCTGGCCGCCCGCTGGCCCGATGAGGTGGTTTCCCCGCACCCCCAGTCGGACTGCCGACTGGCTGGAGGTAGCAGTCGGCCGCTTCGAGGCCTGGAAGGCTTCTGCATCCCGGTCCGGGGCTCGGCGGGCGCTAGAGTTCGTCCGGGCTTGGTATTCTGGGCTGGATTTGGCCCAGCTGCGCACTTGGCGGCAGGAGGCTAATGAGGAGCTGGAGGCGGTGCAGCCGGCTATCATCCAGCGTGCCTCGGCAATCGCCGACTTCACCGACACCAGCGTCTTTGCCCCTGAGGTAGATGAAGACGGCGTTGCTCAGCCGGAGAAGTGGTTCGGGCTGAACCCGGTAGAAGGAGAAGACTCGGCAGAGGAGATCGATTCCAGCAACGAGGGCGAAGAGGAAGAGGAGGAGGATGGTGAAGACGCCGTGCCAGATAGTGGAGCGACCGTCCAGCGTCAGCCTGATCCTGCCTCTAGCAATGAGGCACGTGCGAGCGCGCCGCCTGCAGCAGGTGATGATCATGCCGAGAGTCGTCAGCCGACCAGTCCTCCAACCAGTGCTGCCGTCTCCACCAACTTGCCCGACTCGCCTGTTGCTCCCTTGGCCTGACTCGCCGTCTTTGCTTTCCTGCTCGTTACTCTTTGAACAACTTTTATTAAATTTGCACAGTTCCACCCACAGGGGGTGTATTTAAACTATGTTGAATGCTGGCCTTTCGAAGGCCTTTTGTGTAAATATAATCATGCATGTGCTTGGCTTCCGTTCATGCTTGCTTTTCATCCTTTGGCTGTTTTCCTTTGCCGCCCTCCTTTGGCCGCTGCCCTCCCAGCCGGACAGCTGCTCTGCAGTCTGTGGCTGGGAAAGGGTTTGGCCACTTGGGAGGACAAGTACTTGAGCTTTCTTGGATTGTAGCAAGGTGAGAAGGGAAGCCGGCCAGCCGGCTGCTCTGACAGCCGGTTGGTAGGGGGGAGGTCGGTTTGTGTTATATAAGTTCGTTAGTCCTTAGCCGTTTTTGTGTGGGCATCCTTTTCTGCCTTTGGCTCTTGCTAGTCAGACAGTCGATTCTTCGAGCTGCGACTTTCAACAAGAGAGGGCTTGGGTGCCGACACACTACTCGTCTGACTGCAGGTGGAACTTGAGTATAACTCAAGGCGGCAAGTCCCCGGGCCGACTGATCGAACCCGGTACCGGACGAGAAAACAAATGCAGTAACATAATCATAGGTGTCGGTGTCAAAACCGGCGGATCTCGGGTAGGGGGTCCTGAACTGTGCGTCTAGGCGGATGGTAGCAGGAGACAAGGGACACGATGTTTTTACCTAGGTTCGGGCCCTCTCGATGGAGGTAAAACCCTACTCCTACTTGATTGATATTGATGATATGGGTAGTACAAGAGTGGATCTACCACGAGATCAAGGAGGCTAAACCCTAGAAGCTAGCCTATGGTATGATTGCTGTAATGGTTGTGTGTCCTACGGACTAAGACCCTCCGGTTTATATAGACATCGGGGAGGCTAGGGTTACACAGAGTCGGTTACAATGGTAGGAGATCTACATATCCGTATCGCCAAGCTTGCCTTCCACGCCAAGGAAAGTCCCATCCGGACACGGGATGAAGTCTTCAATCTTGTATCTTCATAGTCTTGGAGTCCGGCCGATGATGATAGTCCGGCTATCCGGACACCCTCTAGTCCAGGACTCCCTTAGTAGCCCCTGAACCAGGCTTCAATGACGATGAGTCCGGCGCACATATTGTTCGGCATTGCAAGGCGGGTTCCTCCTCCGAATAATTCATAGAAGATTGTGAACACCAGGATAGTGTCCAGCTCTGCAAAATAAATTCCACATTCCACCGTAGAGAGAATAATATGTACACAAGTTCAATCTGCTGACGTATTTTGTGGCATGACGTCACGCCACTACCAAGCCTTCACTGGAATTGTTTTTTATTATACCACCTCAGCGTGTTTAGCGAAGCAGTTTCCTTGGCACGTCTTGTCGAAGCAGAGATCGTGTTCCCCTTATTCCGGGATTCCCATCAATACGGACGTGGGTAACCCAACCGCGCCATTGATGGTGGCACTTGGGAGATAAGCGAGTTTTACCAGGCCGGTGGGGACGCATAGTCTTCGTCCGCCCATATATAAGGGGATAAGGATCCACCTTTTTTTACCTACGCCTTCTTCCTCCTTTGCCTATTCATCTCCGCGCACTCGAGCTCCAGCGCCCAAGTTCGCACATCCTGCCTCAACCTTCTCTAGCCATGTCCAGAGCGGGAGGCAAGTGGTTGGCCTCCTCCATCACGGAGGGGCACATCGAAAAGCTGCGCGGTGCCGGATACCTTTCCAGCGACATCGCGCACCGGCTGCCCGACAAGGGGCAGCTCGTCCCCACCCCCAGGCCCCATGAGAGGGTCGTGTTCCTTCCCCACTTCTTCTGTGGACTGGGCTTCCCTCTTCATCCCTTCATCCGGGGGCTCATGTACTACTACGGCCTGGACTTCCACGATCTGGCGCCAAACTTCATCCTCAACATCTTGGCATTTATCGTCGTGTGCGAGGCCTTCCTCTGCATCCAACCCCACTTTGGCTTGTGGCTCAAGACCTTCAATGTCAAGCCGAAGGTAGTGAAGGGTGTCCAAGCGGAGTGCGGAGGCGCCATGGTGGGCAAAATGCCCAACGTCATCTGGCTCGAGGGGGCCTTTGTGGAGTCCGTCAAGGGGTGGCAATCGGGGTGGTTCTACATCACCGAGCCGCGTGACCCTAAATGGGCAGCGGCCCCCGAGTTCAGATCTGGTATCCCCATGCAGCTCACCTCCTGGAAAGAGAAGGGCTTGCTATGGGGCAGTTCGGAGGAGCTGACAGGACTCCAGTCCTGTCTCCAGACCTTGGTGAACAAGAAGCTTAGGCTTGTCAATGTGATCCAGGTCATGCTCGTCCGCCGGATTCTCCCCTGCCAACAGCGGGCCTTTAAAATGTGGGAGTTCGATCTGGCACAGCACCGGACTCTGAGCGGGCTCTTCGACACGATGTATGAAGCCGTCTGGAGGGTGCTATTCAAGGGCGGAGAAGCCCCCGCGTCCGCGACTGAAGATCACGGATTCAGCACCAAGCGCCCGGCCGGTGTGGTAAGCTTTGTTATCCTTTAGGGGACACTTATTTATTCCATAGTTTGACTCTATGTGGGATCTAAAACTCCCAATGCCTTTAACAGGACTGGCAGAGGATGTCCGGACAAGTAGACTGTCCGGCTACCCTTCCAGAAGACCCAGCGGATGCCCGTTTAACGAGGCTGTTGGTCCCGGCACTTTATGTGGTGCCGGAGAAGAAGGCCACGGGAACCCGAAGGAGTTCCCGGCGCCAGGTGGTATCAGACTCGTCGTCCGATGGCTCCGAGGCAGACTCCTCCCCCAAAGATGAGGAGGAGGAGAAAGAGGACTCTCCCCAAGGGGGGGAGAGGAAGAGGAAGGCTTCCCCAACAGGGGGGGCGAAGGGTCCAAGAAGGGGAGGACCCTTCTTCCGGACGACTCTGCCAACGCCGATGGCGGCGATGAGGAGTGGCCCTCAAGGGCCAAGCCCCTGGCGAGATCGTAAGTATCCGGATTCCTGAGTGATCTATAATTTCTCTTTTGTGTCACATGGTGTCCTTCTAATGCCGCACACTACCTGTAGTCCGGCCAAGGATGATCTTCCCGCTTCATCAAGCGGGTCATTGGCTCCGTCGGATGTAGATTCCATTCCGACTGCCTCCACCCCTCGCGACGCTGAGGACGCCGAGGTGGGATCCCAGGAGGGGACCCATCAGGAGGAGGCTCCGAAGGTGCCACAAGGCAGCCTCCCAGACTTTGCGTCAGACTCCATGCCGGAACCCGCAGTGGTTCCGGAGTCCGGCAGGCGGCCCCTTCGTAAGAAGGGCAAGACCGTGACGCCGGCGGCCTCCGTCCAACCGGAGGTGCCCGACAACTTGTTGGAGGCGCTCAATGGCGCTTCCATTGAGGAAGAACACCGCACTATCATGAGTGCGGTGATTCAGAAGGTTCAGCTCACCAAGAGTGGGCTGACCGAAGCCTGCAGCAGCCTTCTAACAGGCTTTTAGGTAAAAAGTTTAAAATATGTAATGTAATACCGCATAGACAGTAGCCCCTGATGCTCAGTTCGATGTTCGGAAAGAAAAGCCAGACTGAGGATCTAAAAAGATATACTCAGGAGTTCTAAAAATTATGTCAATATGGGTTTGCAGCCTGCGCTGCTGACCTCTGCCGCACTGACTGCGGAGGTCGGTGTTTTGAAGCAGAACCTCGAGTGGTCCAAGAACGAGCTCGGCCTTGCCAAGAAGCAGCTCGAGGACAAAGAAGGTGAGTAACACCGTAATAAATTTGTACCTTACAGAAAAGGATTTTGGTTGCAATAGAAATAACAAGGATAACTTGGGCACTGCAGGGGCCACGAACGAGGTGGAAACCCTGAAGGAGGCCGTGTCCGCGGCCGAGCGCAATGCGGCCGCGGAACGAGCAGAGCGAGAGAAGCAGGAGGCGCGGGTGGCGGAGGTGCGGCAAGAGCTCCAGGCTCTCATGGAAAAACATGAGAGTTTGGAGCGCGACTCGAAGACTCGAGAGTCCGAGCTTGCCTCGGCTCTTGAGAGTGCCAAAGCCGCTAAGGCCGAGGCCCATAAGGCCCTTCAGGAGATGGAGGCGGTGAAGATAATAGCGGCGGGTAAGGCATTTTTCATGCAAAGCAAGCATGTGAATGTGAATTACCTGTTACTTACCTGAATTCGGAGCTCTCCAGGAGCGTTTGCAGATCTGCCTCGCAGCGTGTCCGATGCCGCCGCATTCTACCGGGCCGAGGAGGGTGAAAGGATCGATATGGTTGACTAGAGGGGGGGTGAATAGGCAACTAACAATTTTTAAGCTTTTCTTTACCAAATTAAACTTTGCAACAAATAGGTTGTCTAGATATGCAACTAAGTGAGCACCTATATGATGCAATATCAACTAGCACGCAAGCAAACAAGAGATGTAACAACAAGTAAGCTTGCGGAAGTAAAGGCATGAAATAACCAAGAGTGGAGCCGGTGGAGACGAGGATGTGTTACCGGAGTTCCTTCCTTTTAAGGGGAAGTACGTCTCCGTTAGAGCGGTGTGGAGGCACAATGCTCCCCAAGAAGCCACTAGGGCCACCGTATTCTCCTCACGCCCTCACACGATGCGAGATGTCGTGATTCCACTATTGGTGCCCTTGAAGGCGGCGATCGAACCTTTACAAGCAAGGTTGGGGCAATCTCCACAACAATCGGAGGCTCCCAACAACAACAACACCACGAAGCTTCACCGCAATGGAGTATGGCTTCGAGGTGACCTCAACCGTCTAGGGTGCTCAACACCCAAGAGTAACAAGATCCGCAAGGGATAAGTGGGGGGAATCAAATATCCTTTGGTGGAAGTGTAGATCGGGCCCTTGTCACCCAATCCCGAGCAAATCAGCAAGTTTGATTGGCTAGGGAGAGAGATCGGGCGAAAATGGAGCTTGGAGCAACAATGGAGCTTAGAGGTGGAAGAGGTAGTCAACTAGAGGTAGAAGACATCCCTTATATAGCCGTGGAAAAAATGCAACCGTTATCCACTAGTTCTGCCCGCGACTCATGGTACTACCGCTCCAAGGAAGCGGTACTACCGCGACGCCGCGCGGTACTACCGTGGAAGACCACGGTACTACCGTGGCAACTGCACAGGCCGGAACAAGCCTGACGAAGGAGCAGTACTACCGCTTGCGCGGTACTACCGCTCCCCCTTGCAGTACTACCGCAAGGCACGAGGGTCACGGCCTGGGAAGGGCGCGGATGAAATAAATTACATCCGTGCCTACTTCCGCAGAAACTAGGGTGGTGCAAAAACCCGACGCAGTAGTACCGCCTGCGAGGCGCGGTACTACCGTGGTCGGTGCGGATGTAAAAAATTACATCCGCGCCTACTACCGCGACACTGCGGTACTAGGCCGAAGGGCCACGGTACTACGACTCCAAGGGAGCGGTACTACCGTGGGCCCCCACGGTACTACCGCGCTAGACGAGCGGTACTACCGTGGGGGGCGCGGATGTAAAAAATTACATCTGCCCCTACTACCGCACCGGAGCGGCACTAAGCCAGGGAGCCGCGGTACTACCGCACCAAAGGGGCGGTACTACCGTGAGGGGCGCGGATGTAAAAAATTACATCCGCCCCTACTACCGCACCGGAGCGGCACTAGGCCAGGGAGCCGCGGTACTACCGCACCAAGGGGCGGTAATACCGTGATGCGCCGCGGTACTACCGCTTGTACCTGCGGTACTACCGCAAGTATAGCAGTAGTCGCCAGTTTTCCACACAACCAAGATAACGACGGGTAGCTCCAAAGTGCAAGGAAAGGAGGGACAAGTGTACGTGTGATTCCACCCGACCTTTCCGACGCGGACCCCCTCTTAATAGTACGGCTCTCCTACGACTCAACTCCACCAAAGAGTAACGTAGAACAACGCCGGCTTCAACAGTCTCCGAGGGGCACCGAATCGTCTTGTGCCTAATGATGAAGTATCTAAGGGACTCAAGGCACATGATTAGTCCGCACGAGCATTGTCATCAATCACCAAAACACTTAGGGATAAATATGCCCTTACAATCTCCCCCTTTTTGGTGTATTGATGACAACACGGGATTTGCACATAGATAAGATAATTTTAGAGCAGTGGCAAACCCCACTTCTCTAAAATATAGACGGGGCTCCGCCTAGATGTGTGCACTTTAGATGAATGCTTTGGACTGCATGGCACACAAACTAGGATCAACACTCCCCCTATATTTTAGAGACCAAGACATGATAATAAGCATAGCATAGCATGAAACTAGCACAATATAACACAAGCTAGCCAGGATAGATAGAGTGCATATGTCTTACACCATACGAGGTAAGATAACCAAGGTTCAAACGAGAAAAACAGCAGAGAGTTCAACTGAAAGCAGCAAACACACGATAGACAAACTCGCAAATCCCTACACTCTCTCCCCCTTTGGCATCGAGACGCCAAAAAGGCAGAGAGGACACCTAAACACACAAGAGGTGGCTCAAGCAGAGAAGTCGTCCCACGGCTCTTTGTCAGACGCCTCTGCAGCTGGAATGGACTCCTCGACCTCCTCCTCAGAATTAGTCCACCTGTATCCTTGCTTCTCCATCCACTTGGTCTCAGGAGTGATGTGCTCCTCAGACCCGCCAGACACATCCTCGCCATAGAGCTGCAAGACCTTGTTGTGCCGGCGACGACTCTCCTTGGACTCCACGTGAGCCCTATACTGGCCCTTGGCTTGCATGCAGAAAAGAGACTTCATCTTATCCTTCAACTTCTTGGCCCAAGATGGCCTAGAGTCACTCTGAGAGGGCCTAGCAGAACGGCCCTCGGTGCCAGCAACATCCTCATCAACAGCAGCAGCCCGAGCAGCAGACGCCTCAGCACGAGTAGCGGTGTTAGCCCAGTTGGGTTTGACCCTCAGACAAATGGGCTCATGGCGAATCCAGTCTGGAGCCAGGAACTCCTCCTCAGGGTACATCTTCTCCCAAGTCTTCGAAATCAGCAGAAACAGGTAGGGCCCATAAATAGGCACCTTGCGGTTGAACACAGCAAACCGAAGCTCACACCACATGATGTGAGAGACATCAAGTGGCTGAGTCTGAGACGAGCGAGCCTCCTGGCAAATAAGCATCATGTCCACCATATAGGCATGAACCTTGTCTTTGTCACCGATGCGTGGGAACAAGGAGTTGCGGAAGATGCGGTACATGATATCCAGAAAGGGGTTGAGGACCAAAATTGTCTTGCTATTGGCGAGCGTCTTCTCAACCTTGAACCGGGTGAGCTTGTCCTTGTCGGCAGAGTCAGCATTGCCGTGAGGGCGAACACCCACGGGAGTGTCAAGTCCATCATCAGCAACTTGAAGCAAATCCATGAACTCCTTCCAGGTAGCAGACAGCTTGCGGCCGTTAGTCATCCAGGTCATCCTTCTTTCTTCATTGGAGTGAAAGTACAATGAAGCAAAGAACTGACATATGATCTCAGGGTCATAGTCCAGGTGGAAAGAGATCACATGCTCAATGCCAAACTGCTCCACCAAGTCCAGAGCCTCCCCAAAGTAGTCATGGAACTTGTCCTTCCTCATGTGGTGCATATCAATCCACTTCACTTCCACAAAGGTATTCTGCTTATTCTTGATGACATCCAAATAGATCTGGGTTTGGGTCTTGTTCCAGAACAGTTCACACCCTCTGACAGTGGAGCGAGGGGTCACATAAGGGTGAAGCTGCCTGAGACGGACATACTTCATAGGGCCAATCTCATCCATACCCGTGGCGGGCTCCTTGTGCTTGCTAGCTGTGGTCTTGACATTTCGCTTGGATGCAGATGATCCCTCGGGAACTTCTCCTGGGTTGCGCAGATGCTTGGAGCCAGTGTCACGAACGGGATTGGCCCGGCGAGAGCCACCACCTGAGACACACACGCAAAGCACCAAAACACAAGGCGAAAAGAATCAATGCAAAGGCCATAAGACAGCACATGAAACCCATAGAAGATAAACGAGAAAGTTGGCATGCGATAGATGTGAGCCACGGTAGATCTGCCATGGTTTGCGGTACTAAAGGCTTAGTACAGCTCCAGACGTGGTAGTACCGTGCGGGGTCACGGTAGTACCGTGGCTGGGGCAGTAGTAAAGTTTTAGTACCGCATGGTGCGCGGTAGTACCGCGCCCTAGGGACGGTAGTACCGTGAGAGCGGTAGTACCGCTCCATACGGGCGGTAGTACCGCGTCGCGTCGGATCTAACAGGATTTGAATCTGAAAAAGAACCACGAAGCCATGGCGGTGCTACGGTGATCCTATGCAATACCACACTCCTTCATCCTACTCTTGCAGAGATCTAGTCTAGGAATATCAAGAACATAAAAGCCTCCCCCAAAACCTAGAAGAACCAAACACAATCAAAAAGGAGAAGGATTTGGGGAAAAACCTTGGTCCATAGCAAGAGCACATGGTGGGGAACAATCCCACCGGACGGAATCACGGGAGGGCAGCCGGTGGAGGAGATCCGGCGACGAACGCCGGCTCCGTTTGTGAGCACGAGAGAGGAAGAGACAACATGGAGAGAAAGAGGACGAATGGGTATGGGGAGTTAGAACTCCCCCTACCCGGCCTTATCCCCACGCGCTCGAACCGGCGCGGTAGTACCGCGGGTCATCGCAGTAGTACCGCCCAGGCGGAAGTACCGCGCCGAGGCGGTAGTACCGCTCAACCAGGCGGCAGTAAAAAATTACTGCCGCTTGGGGATGGTAGTACCGTGCTCCCATCAGCGGTAGTACCATGGTTGGCCACGGTAGTACCATGGCCGACTGCGGTAGTACCGTGATCTCACGCCACCGAAGGTTTCAAACAAGAGAAAAATACGCCTTTGCACGGAAAAACAGTCACAACCCAAAACTACACAAAAACAAGCACATACCAAGGGAACAACAGGAAATCCCTAAGTGACAAAACCTCTCGAGGAGAGAGGGCGGTGGCCGAAGCCACCTATGTTTGAGTTGGATGGTATGGCACCGCGAAGAATTATCCTTGGGCCCATGACCAAAACTCGTCTTTGAAGCACAAGTACCATCAAAAATGGCTAATGTGAAAGAGGTGATCTATTTATGCATAATGGGGGGAGGGAGAGTTCATTGAGAGAACAACACTCCCCCTATGTCCATGCCTACACCTAAACTAGACAACAAGTTGAGTGTGGTGGGGGGTGCACGGGTTCAAGTCACATTGCTCAAATCAATGATATTTAGCTCATGCCTTAACTCGCGAAATCTTGCTTCATCCAAGGGCTTCGTGAAAATATCTGCAAGGTTATCATGAGTGTTGACATACTTGAGCTCGATCTCCCCTCGCCTAATGTGATCCCGGATGAAGTGATACCGAATCTCAATGTGCTTCGTCTTGAAGTGTTGCACCGGGTTGAGAGAAATCTTGATGGCACTTTCATTATCACACCAAAGAGGCACTTTGTCACAAATGACACTGTACTCCTTTAAAGTTTGCCTCATCCATAGGAGTTGAGCACAACAACTACCGGCCGCCACATACTCCGCTTCGGTGGATGAGAGAGACACACAACATTGCTTCTTGGAAGACCAACTTACCAAGGAACAACCAAGAAATTGGCACCCTCCGGAAGTGGACTTCCTATCCACTTTGTCTCCCACCCAATCGGAATCCGTGGAACCTTCAAGCTTGAAGTTTGCTCCTCTTGGGTACCATAAGCCAAAGTTTGGGGTATGAGCCAAATATCGAAAGATTCGCTTGACCGCCACAAAGTGACTTTCCTTTGGTGCGGCTTGAAAACATGCACACATCCCCACACTCAACATGATATCCGGTCTAGATTCACAAAGGTACAGCAAGGAGCCAATCATGGAGGGATATACCTTTTGATCCACCGCTTTACCATTGGGATCGATGTCAAGTTGGCACTTGGTAGGCATTGGTGTAGTAGCCGGCTTGACATCACTTAGCTTGAATCTTTTAAGCATGTCTTGAGTGTATTTGGCTTGGTTGATGAAGGTTCCTTCTCTTCTTTGTTTGATGTCGAAACCAAGGAAGAACTTCAACTCTCCCATCGAAGACATCTTAAACTTGGAGGTCATGAGAGCGACAAATTCTTCATTGAAAGCTTTGTTAGGGGAACCAAAGATAATATCATCAACATATAGTTGGCATACAAACAACTCCCCGTTGACCTTCTTAGTAAAAAGAGTGGGGTCGATTAGCCCTACTTCAAATCCACGATCTTGTAGCAACTCGGTAAGGTGGTCATACCACGCACGTGGGGCTTGTTTAAGGCCATAGAGTGCCTTATCGAGTTGATACACATGATCCGAAAAGTAGGGATCCTCGAACCCGGGGGGTTGCTTGACATAGACCAACTCATTAATAGGACCATTAAGAAAAGCACTTTTCACATCCATTTGTTGCAACTTAAAGTTGTGATGGGAAGCATAAGCAATCAACAAACGAATGGATTCAAGACGAGCAACAGGAGCAAAGGTTTCACCGTAGTCGATACCCTCGACTTGGGAGTAGCCTTGTGCTACCAATCTTGCCTTGTTGCGAATGATGTTCCCATGAGCATCTTGCTTGTTCTTGAAGATCCACTTGGTTCCAATGACGTTGTGGTTCCCGGATGGTCTTGGCACCAATCTCCACACCTTGTTGTACTCGAAGTTGTTGAGTTCTTCATGCATGGCATTGAGCCAATCCGAGTCTTCGAGCGCCTCATAGACCTTTTGGGGTTCGACACAAGAGACAAACGCGTGATGTTCACAATAGTTTCCCATTGTCTACGAGTGCTTACCCCCTTTCTTAGGCTTCCAACCACATTTTCCATGAGATGGCCTTGGGTGGTGAGCTTGGAAGCAATCTTCGCGGCACGACGCTCTAATTCCTCCTCGGGTGTGGAAGGAGGAGGGTTGACTTGATGATCTTGAGCGCCGTCTTGAGCTTGTTCTTGATCTTGAGGTTGCTCTTGATCTTGAACTCGCTCGAGGGGGAGAACTTGACCTTGGGCATCATTTAGTGGTTCATCACCGTCTTGAGGTAGATCTTGCCCTTGGTCTTGTTCACGAGGTTGAGGGCCTTCACTTTGTTCTTCGGAAGCGTGTGGGTCTTGATGAGGTGATGGCTCTACTATAGTAGAGCATTGTCCTTCTCCTTCGGCCACAAGGGGTTCCTCAATGGGTAGGATTTGACCAATACCCATTCTTCTTATGGCTTGGGGAGGAATTTCATCACCTATATCACAAGTACCACTTTGCTCCACTTGGGAGCCGTTATTGTCGTCAAACTCCATGTTACACGTCTCCTCAATGAGTCTGGTGGACTTGTTGAGGACACGGTAAGCATGAGAGTTTGTAGCATAACCAACAAATATGCCCTCATGAGCTCTAGCCTCAAATTTAGACAACCGAACACCTTTCTTGAGAATGAAACACTTACAACCGAACACCCGGAAGTACTTGAGGTTGGGCTTGTTGCCGGTGAGGATCTCATAAGGAGTCTTGTTCAAGCCTTTGCGAAGATAGAGCCGATTGGATGCATGACATGCGGTGTTGATGGCTTCGGCCCAAAAGTTGTACGGAGACTTGAACTCCGCCATCATGGTCCTTGCCGCATCCATCAACATCCGGTTCTTCCTCTCCGCAACACCATTTTGTTGAGGGGTATAAGGTGCCGCATATTGATGCTTGATCCCCTCATCACTAAGAAACTCATCCAAGGTGTAGTTCTTGAACTCGGTGCCGTTGTCGCTTCTTATTGTCAAGATCTTTGCATCATGTTGACGTTGAGCTTCAGTTGCAAAGTTGATGACGGTTTGTTGGGTCTCACGCTTCCTCTTGAAGAAGTATACCCAAGTGTATCTTGAATAATCATCCACAATCACCAACCAATACTTTCTTCCTCCAAGACTATCAAAAGATGGAGGCCCGAAGAGATCCATGTGAAGGAGCTCCAAGGGTCTCTTCGAGTAGATGATGGTTGAGGGAGGGTGAGCCTTTTCATGAAGCTTTCCTTCGATACAAGCACTGCAAGCACGATCTTTGGCAAAACTAACATTTGTTAGTCCACGAACATGGTCCCCCTTGAGAAGACTTTGCAAAGATCTCATATTGACGTGGGCTAAACGGTGATGCCAAAGCCATCCCACGTCAACTTTAGCCATTAGGCATGTCGCGGTCTTAGTGGGTTGCTCTGAAAAGTTAACCACATAGAGACCGTTCTCGACATGCCCAACGAAGGCTACTTTAAGAGTCTTGCTCCACAAGAGGGCCACGGTATCAATATCAAAGAATGTGGCAAAGCCATGAGTGCAAGTTGACGAACAGAAAGTAAATTGAATGCAAGGGACTCAACAAGCATGACTTTCTCGATCGTTAGATCATGAGAAATGACAACCTTGCCGAGACCCAATACCATAGAATGTGATGCATCACCCCACTCGACATTGGTGGGCATAGATGGAATCTCTTGCACGTCCACCACCAAGTCCTTGCTCCCGGTCATATGATTTGTTGCTCCACTATCGAGCAACCATGATCCCCCACCGGAAGCAAACACCTACACGAGATCAATGCTTGGTTTTAGGTACCCATTTAGTAATGGGTCCTTTGATGTTAGTAACAAGGGTCTTGGGAACCCAAATAGACCATTCAATGTATTCATAAGAGGAACCAACAAATTTAGCATAAACATGTCCATCACTAGCACGGCACAACACATATGAAGGGTTAAAGTCGCCAGCTTTGTTTGAGGAAATGTTCTTGCCCTTTTGGACATCAACTTCCTTCACTTTCTCCTTATTCTTCTTAGAAGAACCCTCTCCCTCTTTCACGAACGTTTGTTTGAGGGGAGGAGGACGATTGGCCTTGTTGTTCTTCTTCTTCTTGCTCTTGGACTTGGGTGCAAACCCAATTCCTTCTTTGCCCACAACTTCCTTTTGATTGCTCAAAAGGTCGTTGAGGTTTTTCTCACCTTGAATGCAAGTCACAAGGCCCTTCTCAAGTTGATCCTTCAACTTGGCATTTTCCTCCACAAGATGCACATGCTCACAACAAGGGTTAGTAGCACATGCATTATCAATTAATACCATATGAGGAAAGGTGGCCTTTTCCTTGATTAGCTTAACTTGGAGTTGAGCATGAGACTCCTTGAGGCTAGCATGAGTACCCTTCAAGACCTTGTGGGCCTTGTCAAGTATCTCAAACTCCTCTTTGAGTCTAGCATGATCAACCCCAAGTTTAGCCTTCTCGGAGGTTAGCACACGAGACATGACAAGAGCATGATCAAGATCTTTCTTTAACTTAGCATGGTCATCATTGTGTGACTCCTCAAGAGTCAAACGATGCACACGCTCTTCCTCAAGAGCATTAGAGAGATCCGATATCTCATCGGCATAGTCACGACTATGACCTTCCATCTTGGAGATGGTTTCTTCATGAGCCTCGATCATGTCATTGGCCTCACCAAGTTGTTCCAAGAGAGCAACAAAGTGCTTCTTGGACTTTCCCTTGAGCTTACTCATAAAAGACTCAAATTCATTCACTTCCTCATTAGACTCAACATGTCCATCAATGCAATCCTCCACAGAGGGATTAGTAATGATGGTGGTTGTGATGTTGGGGGTTACCTTGTTTGAAGCCTTAGCCATGAGGCATCTAGCGGTGATGTTTTCGTTGGGTGATTCAAAGAGAGACACCCGGGGAGTAGCAATGGCGATGGATGCCATGGCCGTTGCTTCTTCATTCTCATCATCATTGTCATCCTCTTGGTATTCTTCTTGAACCACCAACCCACGCGTGGGAGTCTTCTTGGCGAAGTTGTTCTTGTTGGGGAAGGACTTGGCTTTGTCTTTCCGAATGAACTTGCCACCATTGTCTTCCCGCTTCTCGTAAGGACAATCCGCAACGAAATGGCTCACATTGCCACAGTTGATGCAAGTTCTAACTCGTTGCTTGCCCTTGACGCCACTTGAGTTGTTCTTGTTGAAGTTGGGTCTTGAGCTCTTCTTGCTCCAAAATTGTCTTGAAGCAAGGGCCATGTGCTCATGGTAGTCAAACTTGGTGTCTTCGGGGTTGCTTTCCTCATCTTCCACTTCTTCCTCTTCTTCCACAATAACCTTGGCCTTCAAGGCAAGGTTAGGCTTCTTTGCTCTTTGAGAACGGAGCACCGCATTGTCGGCGGTCTTGTCCAAGATGCTCATTGCAACGAACTCATCCAACACTTCACTTGAGGTCATGGTGTGGAAGTCCGGTCGTTGATGAATGACGGAGGACATGGCTTTGTTGTAGGGCATCATGGCCTTGAGGAACTTCCACTTGATCCAATTGTCATCCGTGTCCTTGCTTCCATGATCTCGGAGTGCCACCGCGAGTTTGGTCACTCTTCGAAAGAGCTCACGAGGTTCTTCGTCTTCTTTCATTGCAAACTCATCGGCTTCATCTTGCACCACTTCATAGTTGGACCGTTGAATGCTAGCACTTCCACGATAGAGACCCTCAACACATGTCACATCCCTAGCTTCTGGCATTGCTCTAGCCTAGCTTGGTTGCTGCATCATGTTTAAATTCAAATGAAATTTGAACTGAGGAATTCAGAAGCCTCAAAACCCAAATTAAAAGAAGGGCAAGCACCCTTTAAATTGCATTCTGTGAATCCAAAATGCCCTAAAAATAGTTTTGTGAATTTTGGCAAGAGTTATATATCAAACCAAAATTCTGGAATATTTTTAAGGAATTATTTGGTCTCTGAATTTAAATCAATAATCTATTTGAATTTGGGGATATATTCATAATATATAATGAATATATTTTCAAATGCTTTGAAATGTTTTATGTACTTTTGGAATAGTCCAGAGAGGTAACATAAAATATTTCAGAATGTTTTGGCACTGTATGAAATTATTTTGAATTTGAAAACAGTGGCAAAATAAAATAAAAAGGGAAACAGAACAGAAAAA
>NC_057798.1:210060124-210066796 GCF_018294505.1 Triticum aestivum
CCAAAACACATTCATTTTGCCATGTCATGATCATGCATCATATTGTGCATTGCATTGATTGTATTTCCTCTTTGTTGCCGGTATCTGTTCCCCCTCGGTAGACGTTATACCGACGATGTGATCGTTGACACTGATGGAGACTCAATGTTATCTTCAGAAGTGCCAGGCAAGCAAAACCCCCTTGTTCATTCCGATACAATCCTACTCTCTCGCTCCTGCTCTCTTTTAATGCATTAGGACAACACCGATTTATCTATTGCTTGCTGCGGTAGCTGAACCCCTTTATCCTTTGCATGACCTGTCATTGCCACAGTAAATAGATGAAACCCACTAGCATGAGTAGGAGTTGTTTGAGCCCTGTTGTGCCTACTCATTCATGCTTGTTTGTCATGCCTGCTACTGCTTAGAGTTGAGTCAGGTCTGATTCATCGGGGATGAATCAGAGGCGTGTGAACATGTCCTACTGTGTGTGAGCTAAGTGTGTGAACACGATTTGGTAAAGGTAGCGGTGAGAGGCCATGTAGGAGTACATGGTGGGTTGTCTCATTGAAGCCGTCCTCAGGAACTGAGTTCTGTGTTTGTGATCCATGATTCAGCTACTACCACGCATTGGGCCCGAAACCAATGGACCCTCTCGGCTTCTTAATCACCCTTGTCCTCTGTCCAGGAGTTGCAAGTAGTTTCTGGTGTTTGTAGTATGCTGGAGGCCGTGGGCAGCGCTGACCATAGGGGTGGGTTGTGATGCGGTAGGCACGTGGCCGGGTATACCGGGCGCCCGTTTGGTGTCACGGAACCCTGTTCACATCGTTTGGGGCTGTGAGCGAAACTCCGGCTGGATCTCCTCATGGATGGAACCCGAATAGGCGATAAACCTGGACTAGAGACTTGAGTGTTTAGGCAGGCTGTGGCCGACACCCACGTTGGGCTTCCGCTTGAAGGTTGCCGAGTACATGTCGTGTAAACGGCGGTAAGTGGTGAGAGCGTGTGTGAAGAAGTACACCCCTGCAGGGTTAATATGATCTATTCGAATAGCCGTGTCCGCGGAAAAGGACTTCTGGGTTGCTTATATCAGTTCATAGACAAGTGAAAGTGGATACTCTAAAATACGCAAGATAAGCGTGAGTGCTATGGATGGCGTTCTCGTAGGGAGACGGGAGCGGATCCATAGTGGTGTATTGATATGGTGAATATGTGGACTCGTGTGCGCCACCTCAAAAGAATTACTTGCAGTCGTAGTTTAGGATAGCCACCGAGTCAAAGCTGGCTTGCTGCAGTTAAACCCCACCACCCCTTTGTTGATAATGATGCATATGTAGATAGTTCTGATGTAAGTCTTGCTGGGTACATTTGTACTCACGTTTGCCTATTTTATGTTTTTGCAGAGAGACTTCGGTCTCGCTAGTAGTTTCACGTGGACTTCGACGTTTAGCTTGATACCTCAGCTACGATCTTGTGCCCCGGCAGGATCTGATAGATAGTCAGGCTTCTCAGCCTTTTTCATTTATAGATGTCTGTACTCAGACATGATAGCTTCCGCTTGTGCTTTGACTTGTATGCTCCGATTGTTGGGTCATGAGACCCATGTTTGTAATATCTCGCTCCTCGGAGCCTATTGAATAAACTACTTGAGTCGTAGAGTCATTTTGTGATGCCATGTTGTATTGCACATATCGAGCATATTGTGTGTATGTTATTGAAATGCTTGGTATGTGTGGGATCTGACCATCTAGTTGTTTATCTTTAGTAGCCTCTCTTACCGGGAAATGTCTCCTAGTGTTTCACCGAGCCATGGTAGCTTGCTACTGCTCCGGAACACTTAGGCTGGCCGGCATGTGTCCTTCTTCGTTCCCGTGTCTGTCCCTTCGGGGAAATGTCACGCGATGAATACCGGAGTCCTGTTAGCCCGCTACAGCCCGGTTCACCGGAGTCCTGCTAGCCCAGTGCTACAGCCTGGATTCACTCGCTGATGACCGACACGTTCGATGCTGGGTCATGGATGCCTGTCCCTGTAAGTCTGTGCCACTTTGGGTTTACGACTAGCCATGTCAGCCCGGGCTCCTTATCATATGGATGCTAGCGACACTGTCATATACGTGTGCCAAAAGGCGCAAACGGTCCCGGGAAAAGGTAAGGCAACACCCGTGGGAATACCGTGCGTGAGGCCGCAAAGTGATATGAAGTGTTACATGCTAGATCTATGTGGCATTGAGTCGGGGTCCTGACAGCGTTGGTATCAGAGCTTGACTGCCTGTAGGATTACCAAGCCAAACTGGTCGATGTTGAGTCTAGAAATTCTTTAGTTATATGTAGGGGAATTGATTGTGGGATGGAACGTAAGGCTCTTTTTACTCCTTATACCTCATGGCCTTCTGATCTGAGTCATCATCTTCTCTTCTACGGGGATTAAGAACTAGGCTATCTCTTCTTTCCATCAGGATCACGTGTTACTAATCCGTAGACTTATAGATTGTTGGACTTAAGCCTCGTTTCAGTTCCTATTACTTCCGTATGTTAAATTGTTGATCTCGAAACCTTGATATTGTGCCTTTGAGTGGTTATGCCACCATTTTTGTGAATGTCTCAAATCTTTTCTGAGCATTTACAGCCGTTATGCTGTCCGAGTCATCCCAGGTTTCTAAGTAGTCTGATGCATTTGCAAATCCTTTCTTCCCGTTTCAATGTTCCCATGGGCCAGATTAACCACACTAATCAGTGAGTTGAGGTACTCTGTTACCTTGACATATATGTTGGAGATATTATTATGACCCTAGGTGTCTTAGGGGATCATCTAGTAATTTAGCCATGATTTGTGTTCCCAGTGTGATGATTCTGGCCATCATTCTCGAAAGCATCCCGTGATGCTACTTAGTAATAGGTATTCTGTTTCTAGGTTTTGAACCCGAGATTCACTCTACTTACTTCATGTTGATAGTGTTTGCTAGTTCCTTCAGGATATTAGTAACTTTGCGATAGTCCTCGAGGTCCGTGGTATATCGTTCTTCCAAATACCATGAACCATTATGGCAGAAGTTTATTGGATCAAAAGATCACAATTAGAGTACTCTTGAGGAGTTCTCCATTCATAAATCGTGACTCTGCCAGTTCTACCTTTCTGCATGGGTTATCCGGAAGAAATATGTTGAACTTGGTTCGACATACTAATCTATGCATCCACAACTCAGAAAATTATATGTTCCTTTGAGTTGTTCTCCTTAGTTGCATTCTGACCCTCGTCTATCAATTGATAGTCAAGAGTATGCGTGTGTTCGTTTATCGATGCCTATTACTCTTGTGGTCCGTCAAGCCATTCTGTCCTGAATGACTTGGAGAAACAAACTCCAGTACCTCTTCCATATCCAGGATTGGGTCAAAGAAGTTGTGCTCTGCAGATCAAATTGCTAACCCAGCTTTTGCTCTGTTCTACCTTGGAGTATTACATATTTTATATCGAGATTGTTATAAGAATTGCACACCATCCTATGTACTCTTGGTACAGTGATACTTCTTGCCATCATTGTTCATTCCTCGGTTCCTGTGTTATTGTAACCGGAATGCCGACAAATGAATCATGGCGTGTGAAATCAATACTCCTAGCAACCTTGTTGCTGGGTAGTTAAAGGACAATAATTTCATTCTTAGTGTGTTGGTTATTGAATCATCATTCTAAGATTGATCGTGCTACCTAGTCCATTCTCCTGGTTCACTCCTCGATTGATGAGTTAGGATCATTTCAAATCTTTGCTCTATTGATCATATCGTCTTGCCCTGAAAAGCGAGATTGTTCTCGATCTTAGTAACATATCGGTGGTTCGTGATTTTCCGAATATCTTCTCGAAAGTATCACCAGGTTGTCACCTGACTGTTATGTTAAGCTCGTGATCAAGTTGGTTTATCCTGTAAACCACCCTTTCTCCAAGAATCCGTGTTGGATACCCCTGAGCTAGTTGGCTAAGCTATGCATCAACTTGGAGAGTTGGAAGATAGAAGCTTGTCCGATTTAGTTCATCTTAAGGGATATCTTTTGTGTGTGTGTGTGTGTGTTGAAGAAAGATGATATCTTCATCAATTGGTCCTTGTGAACAATTTTTGGATCTATTATCTTACCCAAACCTTTGATTGAGTATGGGCTATCATCCAATCAGACCAGAACCAACGATATTCGTAATGTTGTCTTACTCGTGGTTGATCCCTCGAGCATACACCATTATATCTTTTGGGTCTGACCAATGCTATCACCGTGTTCACTTAACTATGGAATTCTTTTTAAAAGGAAACCTAGATGAATTGTTGTTGATCCCATTGACAACATCCTTATCTCCCCCATGATTTTGTTGAACATTAAGCTAGTGTTGGAAACTTTTGAAAGCATTTGTTCATGCTAGTTCATGAAGCATATGTTTGGATGAAGGTAGTGACTTCCTTTAATTCATGTGCATCTGATGCAAGTTGCCGCCATGGATTCGAGAAAGTCAATGTTGCTTTCTTTGGAATCATTCCAAATCAGTCATGCACACGTGCGAAGAATGCTGTGGTTTGAAGACTTGCAACCTTCAATCTATATGTATCCCTAGCACACCAAGCCACTGACTGATTTGTTCAAGGAGAAGGAGTATCTTCATAAGAGCTAATCCGGACTTATGAAAGAACTTCGATATCCTCGTTGATGGTTCCCCCTCTTGAACTCGGTAGTGTTTTATTGTAAGACTACCATGTGGGCATGCTTGTCTGGGACAACGTGTTCACATGTTTGTAGCAGAACCAGCTCATGTTTTGGAGCTTGCTATCGTAGTTCATCTCCCGAGAATCCCGCAACGTCATCTCGTCGATTTGTGTTGCAAACTTTCATTTTTCTTCCTAAGACTCGATGAGCCTGGAATATCCTAACACCAACCAGAGCTGAATCTCAGGCAGATATGATGGTTGGAACATTTCCCTAAGAACTATAATATTGGTCTCTCGATAACCGGTAAGGTGGATGTCGTGGCCAACACACCCATCCGGTAGACCTATTATTATAGTATCTTGTTTGAGGAAGTTGGCCACCCCCCCCCTAGGGATTTCGTAGGATTTACTCCCTAGTTGCCCCTATGGATTTTTGTGTTCCCGAAGTCCGACCTTTTACTTGATGTTTTAGATATCAAACCATATCTATGAATGGGTTATACTAGCACATCAAGGAGAACATTAGAAGCGGAGTGCTAAATGTCTCTCGGTCGATCATCCAGATTTTATTTGCTTGGCCTCGCTAAGGTGAAATCTGATAAAGTGTTATCCTCCTTCGCATCTGCATCGTCCATCGCTATTCATCATGGTAGTATGTTGTGTTGTCAGCACCCTTGACGCGGTTGTTGATAAAACCTTGATGATTGTGGAAATGCTCAAGTTCTTGAGAGCATGCACAAGCGCTACGTCTTATCATCGGCACTAGCTGGGATTGCCCCAGATTTCCTCGGTTATGCTATAACCACTCCAACAGTGAATTCACTCTCTATTGTTGGGTTCTTCCCCAGTTACCAGAATCATTTCCAGCATTTGCATTTTGTTCCCAGCTTGCACCGCCAATGTGCCATTCTACCATGGGTCTCTTCCATTTCCGGTGATAAGCAAAATTCATCCATTACGTTGTCTTCAACGAGGTAATCCACATCATCCATTCTGGCCCGAGTATGCCATTCTACCGACCCCCGCCAATCGATTGCTGTGATTTGCCTTAGGATGGTATAAAGAGTTTCAATGATCTTTGAATCAAAAGTAATTCTTTTTGCCACTTAAGAGGGATATACATCTACGAGTCACCATCCCTAAGGTGCATCATTATGGTGTCATGTCAACTCAACTCCTCGCTACGTTGACAATCGTTTACCACCTTCTTAGGTGTGCAATTGCTGTCTACCTAGTGAACCCTTGTCATCTGTCTCACTCCATTTCTTCAGATCTGTGCTTCGTCTCCCAGCTCAAGAGATGGTTCTATGTCTCATTCCGTGAGTTAATCCTGAGTTGTTCGACCTTCGAGAAGATCGACCCTTCTAGAGTCTCCTTCCCTCCAGGTCATGTTGGCAGGATTTCTCAGAGCAAGACGACAAGGCAAAGATGGTGTTCAAATCAACGTTCATTTGAAGTGCACCCTGGATCATGAAGATTGTACTAGTTTGCGTTTCCCCTTCATCCTACCCTACGCTTGAATCTCGAGACGAGATTCTTGTTTAGTGGGGGGTGAGTTGTCACATCCCTAGCTTCTGGCATTGCTCTAGCCTAGCTTGGTTGCTGCATCATGTTTAAATTCAAATGAAATTTGAACTGAGGAATTCAGAAGCCTCAAAACCCAAATTAAAAGAAGGGCAAGCACCCTTTAAATTGCATTCTGTGAATCCAAAATGCCCTAAAAATAGTTTTGTGAATTTTGGCAAGAGTTATATATCAAACCAAAATTCTGGAATATTTTTAAGGAATTATTTGGTCTCTGAATTTAAATCAATAATCTATTTGAATTTGGGGATATATTCATAATATATAATGAATATATTTTCAAATGCTTTGAAATGTTTTATGTACTTTTGGAATAGTCCAGAGAGGTAACATAAAATATTTCAGAATGTTTTGGCACTGTATGAAATTATTTTGAATTTGAAAACAGTGGCAAAATAAAATAAAAAGGGAAACAGAACAGAAAAA
>NC_057798.1:210067970-210100331 GCF_018294505.1 Triticum aestivum
GCCGAAGAGCTCCGGCCACCTCCTGCTTCGCCGTGGCAGCCTCCCCGACTCCCTCGCGACGCCACAGAGACGCCTCGACCCCCTCCACCGCCTCTCTCTTCCCCTGGACCCCGTTCCCTCCTCTGCTTTCCTCCCGTGCACACCACCGAGCGGAACTCGCCGTCATCGTCGCCGTACCCATGGCCACCGGCCACCCCTAGCCTCGCCGACGCCCCAGGAAGCTCCGCCGGTCCTCCCTCTGCCTCCCCACCGATCCACAGCCCTCCGGAAGCCTTGCATCGCCGCCATCGCCGTCGTCTTCTACCTCGGACCCGCCGGCCATCTTTGTCAAATTCGCCGGCTCCGGACCGTCTCCGACCTCGCCGAGCGTTCCTCGTCATCCCCGTGAGTCCCTGCTATGTTTCCCCTCTCTCCCCGTTGGTTTCCCGTGCAATAGCCATGCTAGCCACCGTACCGAGCGCCGCCGTCCGCCATGGACGCCGGGCATGGCACTGACGTGCTGTTGCGGCCAGTCCGACGGGCCTAGCGTGCTCCTAGCTGCCCCAGGAGTCCGCATAGCCCCTCAGCTAGCCCCCTAACGCTCCGTAACCTCGCTCCGGCCAAACCCGAGCTCCGGCAGCCGCCGCGGCCTCCACTCCGGCGAGCTCCGGCCACCCCGCGCCTCCCGCATGCCTCCTTTGGATGCGCGCAAGCAAGGGCAACCCTCTGGTGCCCTTGGCTTGGCCCAAAACCGCTCGCAGCGCCACTCCGGCGAGCTCCCGCCGCAGTTTTGGTCGTCGCCGGCCGAACTCCGGCGACTGCCGACGTGGCACGCCTAATTAGCACTAATGACCCTGTTAAACTAACCCCGTGGCACTGACAGTGGGCCCCGTAGCGGGTCAAAGCCCGGGTCAACGCGGGATTAGCCCCTGTGTCACTGACGTGTGGACCCCACACGTCAGGTTTGACCTGGACCGCCCGTTGACCTGCTGAGGTCAGCATGAGGTCATGCTGACGCCATAATTCATTTTCTGGAATTATTTTAATTCTAAATATTCAGGAAATTCCAGAAAATGCCTAAAACTTCTAAAATTCATAGAAATTCAACCGTAACTCCAAATTAAATAAATTATATATGAAAAATTATCAGAAAAATTCAAGGAATCCATCTGTACCATTTTCATGCATGTTAGAACAACTTATAACTGCTGTTTAGCACAAATCATTTAAATGGCATTTGAATAATCACATATGGAGTTTGAATTTGAATCTTGTATTCAAACCAACTTCATTTAACCTGTTGCTAGTTGCATTAGCCCAAAACACATTCATTTTGCCATGTCATGATCATGCATCATATTGTGCATTGCATTGATTGTATTTCCTCTTTGTTGCCGGTATCTGTTCCCCCTCGGTAGACGTTATACCGACGATGTGATCGTTGACACTGATGGAGACTCAATGTTATCTTCAGAAGTGCCAGGCAAGCAAAACCCCCTTGTTCATTCCGATACAATCCTACTCTCTCGCTCCTGCTCTCTTTTAATGCATTAGGACAACACCGATTTATCTATTGCTTGCTGCGGTAGCTGAACCCCTTTATCCTTTGCATGACCTGTCATTGCCACAGTAAATAGATGAAACCCACTAGCATGAGTAGGAGTTGTTTGAGCCCTGTTGTGCCTACTCATTCATGCTTGTTTGTCATGCCTGCTACTGCTTAGAGTTGAGTCAGGTCTGATTCATCAGGGATGAATCAGAGGCGTGTGAACATGTCCTACTGTGTGTGAGCTAAGTGTGTGAACACGATTTGGTAAAGGTAGCGGTGAGAGGCCATGTAGGAGTACATGGTGGGTTGTCTCATTGAAGCCGTCCTCAGGAACTGAGTTCTGTGTTTGTGATCCATGATTCAGCTACTACCACGCATTGGGCCCGAAACCAATGGACCCTCTCGGCTTCTTAATCACCCTTGTCCTCTGTCCAGGAGTTGCAAGTAGTTTCTGGTGTTTGTAGTATGCTGGAGGCCGTGGGCAGCGCTGACCGTAGGGGTGGGCTGTGATGCGGTAGGCACGTGGCCGGGTATACCGGGCGCCCGTTTGGTGTCACGGAACCCTGTTCACATCGTTTGGGGCTGTGAGCGAAACTCCGGCCGGATCTCCTCATGGATGGAACCCGAATAGGCGATAAACCTGGACTAGAGACTTGAGTGTTTAGGCAGGCCGTGGCCGACACCCACGTTGGGCTTCCGCTTGAAGGTTGCCGAGTACATGTCGTGTAAACGGTGGTAAGTGGTGAGAGCGTGTGTGAAGAAGTACACCCCTGCAGGGTTAATATGATCTATTCGAATAGCCGTGTCCGCGGAAAAGGACTTCTGGGTTGCTTATATCAGTTCATAGACAAGTGAAAGTGGATACTCTAAAATATGCAAGATAAGCGTGAGTGCTATGGATGGCGTTCTCGTAGGGAGACGGGAGCGGATCCATAGTGGTGTATTGATATGGTGAATATGTGGACTCGTGTGCGCCACCTCAAAAGAATTACTTGCAGTCGTAGTTTAGGATAGCCACCGAGTCAAAGCTGGCTTGCTGCAGTTAAACCCCACCACCCCTTTGTTGATAATGATGCATATGTAGATAGTTCTGATGTAAGTCTTGCTGGGTACATTTGTACTCACGTTTGCCTATTTTATGTTTTTGCAGAGAGACTTCGGTCTCGCTAGTAGTTTCACGTGGACTTCGACGTTTAGCTTGATACCTCAGCTATGATCTTGTGCCCCGGCAGGATCTGATAGATAGTCAGGCTTCTCAGCCTTTTTCATTTATAGATGTCTGTACTCAGACATGATAGCTTCCGCTTGTGCTTTGACTTGTATGCTCCGATTGTTGGGTCATGAGACCCATGTTTGTAATATCTCGCTCCGCGGAGCCTATTGAATAAACTACTTGAGTCGTAGAGTCATTTTGTGATGCCATGTTGTATTGCACATATCGAGCATATTGTGTGTATGTTATTGAAATGCTTGGTATGTGTGGGATCTGACCATCTAGTTGTTTATCTTTAGTAGCCTCTCTTACCGGGAAATGTCTCCTAGTGTTTCACTGAGCCATGGTAGCTTGCTACTGCTCCGGAACACTTAGGCTGGCCGGCATGTGTCCTTCTTCGTTCCTGTGTCTGTCCCTTCGGGGAAATGTCACGCGATGAATACCGGAGTCCTGTTAGCCCGCTACAGCCCGGTTCACCGGAGTCCTGCTAGCCCAGTGCTACAGCCTGGATTCACTCGCTGATGACCGACACGTTCGATGCTGGGTCATGGATGCCTGTCCCTGTAAGTCTGTGCCACTTTGGGTTTACGACTAGCCATGTCAGCCCGGGCTCCTTATCATATGGATGCTAGCGACACTGTCATATACGTGTGCCAAAAGGCGAAAACGGTCCCGGGAAAAGGTAAGGCAACACCCGTGGGAATACCGTGCGTGAGGCCGCAAAGTGATATGAAGTGTTACATGCTAGATCTATGTGGCATTGAGTCGGGGTCCTGACAACACATTTCCATGCTTCTTTAGCCACGACATGGGGTCGAAGGTGAGGGAGATCTTCGGGAAGGATTGCATCTTGGATGATGAAGAGAGCACTCTCATTGAATTGATTGTCCACGGCTTCTCGGGGGGTGAAGTTGCTTGGGTCATGAGGATAAAAACCTTCTTCAATGATTCTCCAAAGGTTAGTGTTCACATGTTTCAAATGACGCTTAAAGCGATAGACCCAATTATCAAAATCTTCATGTTTCTCATATTTAGGAGGTGGACCGGCATGATTCAAATGAGTGGAGGGGATAGGCCCTCCATAAACCGGGGGTTCCACATGGGCAAAGATGCCGGTGCCATTTCTACCACTAGTAGAACGACTCTTTTCATTGTTAGCTTCCCCCTTGTCGGAGATAGCATCCGTCACCTTGTTAGTAGGATCACCCACTTTCATAGGCGCGGTAGATAGTTTAAGTCCCTCTAGGAAATCATTAAACATGCTTTTAACCTCGGCCGTCATGGAGGTTTTCAATGTGTCTAAAGCCACATTGAACTCCTCACGAGAGACCAAGGTTCCCCCCTTCGGCCGAAGATGAGATGGGATTCACACCGGAGTGTTCCTCCACACCATCGTTGGTGTCAACCATACTCTTCGGACGGCAAAGTCCTTAATAAAGAGACGAGGCTCTGATACCAATTGAAAGGATCGATATGGTTGACTAGAGGGGGGGGGGTGAATAGGCAACTAACAATTTTTAAGCTTTTCTTTACCAAATTAAACTTTGCAACAAATAGGTTGTCTAGATATGCAACTAAGTGAGCAACCTATATGATGCAATATCAACTAGCACGCAAGCAAACAAGAGATGTAACAATAAGTAAGCTTGCGGAAGTAAAGGCACGAAATAACCAATAGTGGAGCCGGTGGAGACGAGGATGTGTTACCGGAGTTCCTTCCTTTTAAGGGGAAGTACGTCTCCGTTAGAGCGGTGTGGAGGCACAATGCTCCCCAAGAAGCCACTAGGCCCACCGTATTCTCCTCATGCCCTCACACGATGCGAGATGCCGTGATTCCACTATTGGTGCCCTTGAAGGCGGCGACCGAACCTTTACAAGCAAGGTTGGGGCAATCTCCACAACAATCGGAGGCTCCCAACAACAACAACACCACGAAGCTTCACCACAATGGAGTATGGCTTCGAGGTGACCTCAACCGTCTAGGGTGCTCAACGCCGAAGAGTAACAAGATCCGCAAGGGATAAGTGGGGGAATCAAATATCCTTTGGTGGAAGTGTAGATTGGGCCCTTGTCACCCAATCCCGAGCAAATAAACAAGTTTGATTGACTAGGGAGAGAGATCGGGCGAAAATGGAGCTTGGAGCAACAATGGAGCTTAGAGGTGGAAGAGGTAGTCAACTAGAGGTAGAAGACATCCCTTATATAGTCGTGGAAAAAATCCAACCGTTATCCACTAGTTCTGCCCGCGACTCACGGTACTACCGCTCCAAGGAAGCGGTACTACCGCGACGCCGCGCGGTACTACCGTGGAAGACCATGGTACTACCGTGGCAACTGCATAGGCCGGAACAAGCCTGACGAAGGAGCAGTACTACCGCTTGCTCGGTACTACCGCTCCCCCTTGCGGTACTATCGCAAGGCAGGAGGGTCACGGCCTGGGAAGGGCGCGGATGAAATAAATTACATCCGTGCCTACTTCCGCAGAAACTAGGGTGGTGCAAAAACCCGACGCGGTACTACCGCCTGCGAGGCGCGGTACTACCGTGGTCGGCGCGGATGTAAAAAATTACATCCACGCCTACTACCGCGACACTGCGGTACTAGGCCGAAGGGCCACGGTACTACGACTCCAAGGGAGCGATACTACCGTGGGCCCCCACGGTACTACCGCGTTGGACGAGCGGTACTACCGTGGGGGGCGCGGATGTAAAAAATTACATCCGCCCCTACTACCGCACCGGAGCGGCACTAGGCCAGGGAGCCGCGGTACTACCGCACCAAAGGGGCGGTACTACCGTGAGGGGCGCGGATGTAAAAAATTACATCCGCCCCTACTACCGCACCGGAGTGGCACTAGGCCAGGGAGCCGCGGTACTACCGCACCAAGGGGCGGTACTACCGTGATGCGCCGCGGTACTACCGCTTGTACCTATGGTACTACCGCAAGTACAGCAGTAGTCGCCAGTTTTCCACACAACCAAGATAACGACGGGTAGCTCCAAAGTGCAAGGAAAGGAGGGACAAGTGTACGTGTGATTCCACCCTACCTTTCCGACGCGGACCCCCTCTTAATAGTACGGCTCTCCTACGAATCAACTCCACCAAAGAGAAACGTAGAACAACGCCGGCTTCAACAGTCTCCGAGGGGCACCGAATCGTCGTGTGCCTAACGATGAAGTATCTGAGGGACTCAAGGCACACGATTAGTCCGCACGAGCATTGTCATCAATCACCAAAACACTTAGGGATAAATATGCCCTTACAGAGTGGAGCTCAACGGAGAAGGTCTTCTGGTCTCAGTATGCTGAGGCCGGACATCCGGTGCCCCTTAGCGACCAGCTGAAGCAGCTGGTCGAGCTCCACAAGGTAGCTAAGCAGGCCATGAAGGGCCTCATAGTCCGGCTTTGGCTTGAAGAGGCCATGCCTGGGAGCTACTTCGGCATGGTGCGGCGGCTGGTGGATGCGTGTCCATGGGTGGAAGTCATCAAGCGCTCCGCCTGCATTGAAGGTGCCCATCGGGCCCTTGCCCGTGCAAAGGTGCACTGGGGCAGGCTAGATGCTGAGAAGCTTATAACGGTCGCGCCGCCAGCGGGCAAGGAGTATCGTACGCCCGAGATGTACTATAAGAGTGTCCTGAAGGGTGCCCGCAAGATTGCAGATGAGTGCCCCAAAGATGTAATTATTGAGTAAACTCGCAGTGTGTTATCCTGTGCGCTGAAAACTTTGTTCATATGCGCTAAGCAACGCTTATTAATTTAAAATATTACCTTCTGTGCGGCCGTTTATTAAATCTGAGAGATGGCAAGTCGTCGGCTTCAGCCCCCATGCCACTAGTGTTGGGGTGTTCGGGATAAACTTGAGCACTCTTGTTCTCATTTTTGGGTCCATCTAGGGAGGCGCTCAACACAACGAACAAGGCAACCGGACTTATAATGCTTGAACACTCTCACTTAGCCATAGAATTCTATAATTTTGAATTTCGGCGAAGCCCCTAGTATTCGGAAGACCGAGTTCGGGGCGCTATCCACGCCTGGTCCGGACACTATCCGGTTCCTCGCTCTAAGCGGCATAAGTCTTTAGGGACTCGAAAGGACCTCTCGAACAGCGACCAGCTCTCGCCTTATCATGACAATCAGTTTTAGCTTTCTCCACTGAGGCGCTCGCCCAGCTCAACCGGGGCGCAATCGCAGTGGTTCTCCCAGTGCTACCTTAGCCGACAGAACGGAACGTAAGGTACCAAAACATGGGAGCCGGGCAAACCCAACTATTGACCCAAGACATGATTTGGAGCTGATGCATATAGTGCTATAAGTTCGGGGTGCCGCACTTGTGAAAGTGTTCGGACTTATCACACCATAATGCGGGGAACATAAGCCCCTGGTGTATTCGGTCGTACCAGAGTGTACGGATGCAAGATGTCATCAATGAACATATATAAGAAAAGGAATGCAATTATAAGCGAAAAGTGATGCATTGTTTATTCAAGGGATTCTGCCATGAGTGCAGAACGATACAAATAGTGCGGTAAGCAAGGGATTGGACTATTTAAACATGTTCCCCTCCAGGGGTAGGCTGCGGACTGGTGTATGTAACAAATTTAATGCCCGTAATAGAGACCACCTGAGTGTTCGTCGTAGCCTTCATCCCTCCCTGGCTGTTGCATCGTGAGTTCGGCAGGTTCGCCGCCGGACAGGGCCTCTGGTGAACGGAGTCCTGTGTATAAGAAGAAGAAAAATGAAAATAAAAAGAGGGGAGCCCCTGGTGTGGTTGAGCCGCACTCTGGGCCTGTCGTGGTCGTGCCCCTCCCCCTATGCCCATGGTATCTCCAGAGCGTAATGATGTACGTGGAGAGCTGGTCTTGCAATCATGCAAGGGCTGGGGTTGGGGCCGCATTGCTACGCATGCTCGGAACGTGCCAGGTGGTCTTGATTGATGTTACTCCGGGCGCGTTTGGCCATGTCCGGTCGTTTAACGGCCGGACTCGAAAATTGCCTTAAAAGGCTGCTCTGTACTTCTGCCGCGAGAGTCGCTGTGTGTTCCTCCGTTCGGAGGGAGCGTTCAGTATTTCTGTTGACCGTGATGACTCCACGGGGGCCTGGCATCTTGAGCTTAAGGTATGCATAATGCGGCACCGCGTTGAACTTTGCGAACGCGGTTCGTCCGAGCAGAGCGTGATAGCCACTGCGGAACAGGACTATGTATAAGATTAACTCCTCGCTTCGGAAATTATCCGGGGATCCGAAGACCACTTCCAGTGTGACTGAGCCTGTACAATTGGCCTCCACTCCTGGTATGACGCCTTTGAAGGTCGTCTTTGTAGGTTTAATCCTTGAGGGGTCTATGCCCATCTTGCGCACTGTATCCTGATAAAGCAGGTTCAGGCTGCTGCCGCCGTCCATCAGGACTCTACTGAGGTGAAATCCATCGACGATTGGGTCTAAAACCAATGCGGCGAATCCGCCATGGCGGATACTGGTGGGGTGGTCCCTTCAATCAAAAGTGATCGGGCAAGAGGACCATGGATTGAACTTCGGGGCGACTGGCTCCATCGCATATACGTCCCGAAGCGCACGCTTCCGCTCCCTCTTGGGTATTTGGGTTGCGTATATCATGTTTACCGTCCGCACTTATGGGGGGGAAACCCTTCTGTCCTCTACTGCTCGGCGGCCGGGTCTCCTCCCCGTCATCGCTATGCAGCCCCTTGTCATTGCTTTCGGCAATTAACTTGCCTGCCTGCTTGAATACCCAACAATCCCTGTTGGTGTGGTTGGCTGGCTTTTCAGGGGTGCCATGTATCTGGCAAGAGCGGTCGAGTATTCGGTCCAAATTGGACGGACCCGGGGTGGTTCTTTTGAATGGCTTCTTCCGCTGACCGGGTTTAGAGCCTCTGAATCCGGCGTTGACTGTCGTATCCTCATTGTTATCGCCGTTAACACGGCGTTTGTTTTTATTTCGACGCGACCTGCCATTGTGGTCCTTAGTATCCGGACTGCCAGCATTTTTGCTGAGGTTGTTGCTGCGGGCTAGCCAGCTGTCCTCCCCCGCACAGAAGCGGGTCATGAGTGATGTGAGGGCTGGCATGGATTTCGGCTTTTCCTGTCCTAGGTGCCGGGCCAGCCACTCGTCGCGGATGTTGTGTTTGAAGGCTGCGTGGGCCTCTGCATCCGGACAGTCGACGATTTGATTTTTATTCGTTAAGAACCGTGTCCAGAACTGTCTGGCCGATTCGTCTGGCTGCTGAATTATGTGGCTGAGGTCATCAGCGTCTGGTGGTCGCACATATGTGCCCTGGAAGTTGTCGAGGAATGCGGCTTCCAGGTCCTCCCAACATCCAATTGACTCTGCGGGCAAGTTGTTAAGCCAATGTCGAGCTGGTCCTTTAAGCTTGAGTGGGAGGTACTTGATGGCGTGGAGATCGTCGCCGCGGGCCATATGGATATGAAGGAGATAATCTTCGATCCAAACCGCGGGGTCTGTTGTTCCATCATAGGATTCAATGTTCACGGGTTTAAACCCTTCAGGGATTTCATGATCCATTACTTCATCTGTGAAGCATAGTGGGTGTGCGGCGCCTCTATATTGAGCAATATCACCATGTAGCTCAAGACAGCGTTGTCTGCTGTGTTTGGCCCGGTCGGAGTTGCTGTATCCGGCACGACGGTAGTCGTCATGGGTCGTGGGCTGCCCACGTGATCCATAGACAGATCTGGATTGTCTTGCCTTGTCCTCCAATATATCCCGCAAGTCCGGTGCATTCCCCCGTGGCTTCGTACTTTTTGAGCGGTGCCGTGGTACGGTCTTGGTGGAGGGCCTAGATGCCTCTCTGTCGTGGCCACGAGGTGGTCGGTCTGCCGTGTTTTGCGCTGGTGATGAAGGTTTATATGCCTCCTCCTCTAATCGGGGGAGCAACTTGCGTTTTGGTTAGCTTTTGGAGGGGCGTTCGAGTTCATACTCTTCGGCCGTGAGGACCTCAGTCCATCTGTCGGCTAGCAGATCTTGATCAGCTTGAAGTTGTTGCTGCTTTTTCTTTAGGCTATTTGCCATGGCCATTAGCCTGCGTTTAAAACGCTCTTGTTCGACGGGATCCTCAGGCACGACGAATTCGTCGTCGTCGAGGCTTGCCTCGTCTCTGGAGGGAGGTATGTAATTATCATCCTCGACCTCTTCGTCTGCCACTCTCTCGTGAGGGCTGGCTTCTCCGTCCTCCTGCGCTGAATCTTGCCGGAGGGGGTTGTCTTTGGCACTTTCTGGGGTGTTATTATCTCCTGTGCCGGAATCTCCATTCTTGCTGTGGCGGGATTTAGAGCGGTGCCGCTGACGTCGGCGCTTGGGCTGTTTCTTTAAGGAATCTGCCTCCGCTGCTTCTTCGCCGTCCCCATCCTTTGGGGTGTCCACCATGTACATGTCGTATGACGAGGTGGTCTTCCAGTGCCCTGTAGGCACTGGTTCTTGATCGTCTCCGGCATCGTCGTCCATACCGTCGATGTCTTCAGAGTCGTAGTCTAGCATGTCGGTTAGATCGTCGACAGTGGCTACAAAGTGGGTGGTGGGTGGGCTTTGAATTTCTTCGTCGTCCGCATCCCAACCATCCTGACCGCAGTCCGGCCAGGGCTCTCCTGATAGCGAGAGATGCTTTAGCGAATTTAGGATGTCGCCAAAGGGTGAGTGCTGAAAGATGTCCACAGCGGTGAACTCCATGATCGGCGCCCAATCGGATTAGATTGGCAGGGGCGCAGGAGGTTCGGAGTCCGGCAGGGAGTCCGGCACCTTGGAGTCACGGGCTTTATAAGGGACAAGGTCAGTATTCGGCTCCATCGCCGTAGCAGTTGCAGCTCCCGAGGCAGTGTCCAGCCACCTGTCCTCGATCTGCATGATCGGCTCCGAACTATGGGTCGGAGCGGATTCGTGTGCGGCCTCCAAGGTACTGTCCGGCAGCAGAGTTAGATCATGCCCATCGTGACAGTGCGGCACGCTCCATCGAAGATCAAGTCTCCGCGGATGTCAGCCGTGAAGTTTAGGCTTCCAAATCTGACTTGATGGCCAGGGGCGTAGCTTTCGATCTGCTCCAGATGGCCAAGCGAATTGGCCCGCGGTGCGAAGCCGCCGAATACGAAGATCTGTCCGGGGAGAAAAGTCTCACCCTGGACTACGTTGTTGTTTGAAGAATCCATCAAGCCTATCGGTTACGACACAGAGGAACTCTCAATGAAAGCACCAATGTCGGTGTCAAAACCGGCGGATCTCGGGTAGGGGGTCCCGAACTGTGCGTCTAGGCGGATGGTAACAGGAGACAAGTGACACGATGTTTTTACCCAGGTTCGGGCCCTCTTGATGGAGGTAAAACCCTACTCCTGCTTGATTGATATTGATGATATGGGTAGTACAAGAGTGGATCTACCACGAGATCAAGGAGGCTAAACCCTAGAAGCTAGCCTATGGTATGATTGTTGTAATGGTTGTGTGTCCTACGGACTAAGACCCTCCGGTTTATATAGACACCGGGAGGGCTAGGGTTACACAGAGTCGGTTACAATGGTAGGAGATCTACATATCCGTATCGCCAAGCTTGCCTTCCACGCCAAGGAAAGTCCCATCCGGACATGGGACGAAGTCTTCAATCTTGTATCTTCATAGTCTTGGAGTCCGGTCGATGATGATAGTCTGGCTATCCGGACACCCCCTAGTCCAGGACTCCCTCAATAGGCATGATACTCACCACTCATAGATAAAAGAGGGTAGTCCCCGAGTGCTCCTCGGGGGGGGGGGGCGTTGTCTCGTACTTAATACAAAAGGTAGTGTGGTACATACTGCATTTTAACTGTAAAATCTTCGGAGGAGGTTGGCGTCCCATGGTCGTTCTGACTCCTTGCCGGAATCATCGCTCTTGCGTGCCTTCGGCTTCTGCGAGTCGATCAGGTAGTAGGAGTTGTTGCCTAAAGCCCGGCTGATGATGAATGGGCCTTCCCAAGGGGCCGAGAGCTTGTGCTGGCCAGCTGTTTGCTGGATCAGCCAGAGCACACGATCACCCTCTTGGAAGGATCTTGGCTTGACCTTCCGGCTGTGGTAATGGCATAGACCCTGCTTGTAGATGGCGGACCGGCTGAGGGCTAACAGCCGGCCCTCTTCCAGCAGGTCAACGCCGTCTTCTCACGCTTCCCTGGCCTCCGCCTCCGTGTACATGGTGACCCGAGGTGAGTCGAACTCAATGTCAGTTGGGATGACAGCCTCGGCACCATATACAAGGAAGAAAGGGGTGAAGCCGGTTGACTTGTTCGGGGTAGTGCGCAAGCTCCAGAGGACGGCCGGCAGCTCATCGAGCCAACAGCCGGCCGAACGCTCCAGTGGCACGACCAATCGGGGCTTGATGTCGGACAGGATGAGGCCGTTTGCTCGCTCGACTTGGCCGTTTGACTGCGGGTGGGCAACGGATGCTAAGTCCAGTCGGATGCCCTGTGTCGCACAGAAACGTGCCAGTGCTCCCTTGGCAAAATTCGTGCCGTTGTCGGTGATGATGATGTGTGGTATGCCATACCGGGTTGTAATATCTACAATAAATGTCACGGCAGTCGGCCCATTCAGCTTCTTGATCGACTTTGCTTCAATCCACTTGATAAATTTGTCCACAGCGACGAGCAGATGTGTCATGTCGCCGCGCGCCGTCTTGAATGGGCCCACCATGTCCAGTCCGTAGATGGCAAAGGGCCAGGTGAGGGGGATGATCTTGAGTGCGGAAGCCAGCAGGTGTTGCTTGGAGCTGAAGACTTGGCACCCTTTGCAGTGTTTGACTAACTCCTTGGCGTCTTCCAAAGCAGTCGGCTAGAAGAACCCATGGCAGAAAGCTTTGGCGACGAGTGATCTTGAGGCTGCGTGGTGGCCGCATTCGCCTTGGTGGATGTCCTTGAGGATTATTATGCCCTTCTCCGGCTCGACGCAGCGCTGGAAGACTCCTGTGACGCTGCGCCTAACAAGCTCTCGGTTCATTATTGTGTAAGCTCCGGCTCGGCGTTGGACTTGCCTTGCCGAGATCTCATCAGTCGGTAGCTCTCTGTTTACTAGGAAGTTGAGGATGGGCTGGGCCCATGATGGAGTTGTGACTTCTTCTATTGCCAATACGGCTACTGCGACCCGGGCGGGTGGGCTGGGTGGTGAAGAGTTGGAGTCGGCCACCGCCTGTTGTGTCGATGCAGTCCCCGGGCTGACTGCAGTAGTCCTCGGGCCGGGTTCTGAAGTCCCCAGGCCCGGTGCGATTATAACAGTCCCCGAGCCGCCTGTCAAAGTCCCCGAGCCGCCTGCTTGGTTCCCCAAGCCGGATCTGACTGCGTCAGGGTCAGGCGGCACGAAGATGGAATCAGATTTATGAGATGGCTTGACAGACGGCTTGAGGAGGTGTTGGAGAGAGACGCCGATTGGTATAGCTTGTCGGGTGGAGCCTATTCGTGCCAGGGCATCTGCTTGCTCGTTGTGGGCCCGTGGCACGTGGAGGAACACACATCCTTCAAAATATCCGCTGAGTTGCTGAACGAGGAAGCGGTAGCTTGCCATGTTTGCGTCTTTGGTGTCCCAGTCGCCAGATGATTGCTGGACTACCAAATCCGAGTCGCCATAACACAGGATCCGACGGATGCCAAGTTCTTTGGCTAGCCGGATCCCGTGTATGAGCGCCTCGTACTCGGCCACATTGTTGGAGGCGGCAAAATGAATTTGCAATGTGTATCTGAGCTTATCGCCCTTGGGAGAGGTGAGGACGATGCCAGCTCCTAAGCCGGTGCGCATCTTGGATCCGTCGAAGTGCATCCACCAATGAGTGGAGTCGGGGGCCGGCGGCAGGTACTGGGTCTCGGCCCAGTCGACAAGGAAGTCGGCCAACGCCTGGGATTTGATGGTGGTGCGAGGTTGGTAGAAGATCATGTAAGGAGCCAGCGCAATGGCCCATTTTGCCACCCGGCCGGATGCATCCCGGCTACCTATGATCTCGGCGAGCGGGGAAGTACATACGACCATGATGGGGTGCTCTTGAAAGTAGGGCTTGAGCTTCTTGGCGGCGAAGTACACACCATAGCACATCTTCTGATAGTGTGGGTAATTCTGCTTCGAGGTGGACAACACTTCACTCAGATAATATACCGGCCACTGGACTAACTGAGCTCGGACTTCTTGTGGGCGCTGAACCACGATGACGGTGCTGACCACCCGGCTAGTGGCGGCAATGTAAAGGAGCATGTGATCTTTCTCAGTCAGTACCGCCAAGACAGGCGGCATGGACAGCATCTTTTTTAGCTCGCAAAAAGCTTGGTCTGCTTGGTCATTCCACTCGAAGTGAGTGGATTTATTTACGAGTCGGTAGAGGGGGAGAGCCTTCTCTCCGAGCCGGCTGATCAAGCGGTTGAGGGAGGCCAGACATTCAGTAAACTTTTGGACCTCTCGCAGCTTGGTAGGAATCTCCATTCTCTCTATGGCCTTGATCTTCACCGGGTTGCATTTGATGCCGTGTTCGGAGACCAGGAACCCTAGAAGCTGGTCGGCTGGTACTCCGAACACGCATTTCTCGGGATTGAGCTTGATCTGAAACCAGCGCAAGTTTTCAAATGTCTCTCTGAGGTCTTCCAGCAAGGTGCCGCGCTTCTCCCTCTTCACCACAATATCGTCTACATAGACATGGGCATTTCTGTCGAGTTGCTTGAGGAGGCATTTTTGCATGCAACGCTGAAAAGTGGCACCGGCATTTCTCAAGCCGAATGTCATTGTCAGGTAACAGAAAGCTCTGAATGGTGTGATGAAGGCGGTCTTTAGGCGGTCAGCTGGGTCCAATTTTATATGGTGGTAGCCTGAGTAAGCATCCAAGAAGCTCAATAGCTCGCATCCGGCTGTGGAGTCTATCACTTGATCAATCCTTGGCAGAGCAAAAGGATCTTTAGGGCAGGCTTTGTTGAGGCTGGTGTAGTCAATGCACATGCGCCACTGCTTGTTTTTCTTCAACACCAGGACCGGGTTGGCAAGCCGTTCTGGGAAGAACACCTCCATAATGAAGCCGGCTGCTAGAAGCCGGGCTATTTCTTCTCCGACTACTCTTCTCTTCTCTTCTGACAGGCGGCACAAGGGATGCTTGACTGGCTTGGTGTCAGATCGGACATGTAGCTTGTGCTCGGCGAAATCCGTCGGAACACCCGGCATGTATTTGGGAGACCATGCGAAGATGTCCCGATTCTCACGGAGGAAATCGGTGAGATCGCTTTCCTATTTGCTATCAAGGCCAGTGCCCACGACAGCATGCCTCTCCGAGTGCTCCGGGTCCAGAGGTATCTTCTTTGTTTCTTTGGCCGGCTGGAAAGAACCTTGAGCATCATATTCCTTGGAGTCGGGAGACAGGGCCAGTTGCTTGCCGGCCATGGCCACGACTCGGTCCAGCATCTTCTTCTCTTCGGCAATCACGAGGGACTCGGCTAGCCGGCTGCTGGTTGCCGCACACTCAGAGGATTTCTTGTAGTCTCCGGCTATGGTGATGATGCCCTTGGAACTCGGCATCTTCATCTTGAGGTAGGCGTAGTGGGGCACAGCCATGAACTTGGCCAGAGCTGGCCGGCCAAGCAATGCGTGGTAAGGGCTCTCCAGATCCACTACTTCAAACCATATTGCTTCTCGGCGGAAATGATCCTTATCGCCAAAGAGAACATCTATCTTGATCTTGCCAATTGGTGAGAAGGACAGGCCGGGTACGATTCCATGGAACACGGTCCGACTAGGCATGAGCTGGTTCGTCTTGATGTTCAGCTTCTCCATGGTGTCACGGTACAGTATGTTGATGCTGATCCCGCCATCTATCAGCACGTGGGAGAAACGGGTTGCTCGCCTTTCTGTTGCGAGGGTAGCGTCCAAGACCAATGCATAAGAGCCGGGAGACGGCATCACCTCTGGATGATCGGCCCGGCTCCAGCTGATGGGCTTCTCCGACCAGTGCATGAACTCGGGGTTGTTGGAGGCTACCGCGTTGACTTCTTGGTGCTGTCAGCGCCGGCTGCGCCGGTCTTCAGGCTGGCTTGTAAAGACGACGTAGGCGGCATGCTCGTCAGGGAACTCGTCTTGAACAGCCCCGACCGCTGGCCGAGCGGCCGGCTGCTGAGGGGCTGGAGGCGGCTGGCCAGCAGGCGGAGGCCGCACCATCCCTTCGCCTTTGGAGATTCGCGTGAGCCAATGGCACTTCCGAGTCGTGTGGTTGGACGCCTTCGCGCCACTGTGGAACTTGCAGGGGGCATCAAGGGCTTGCTCGTAGGAGAAAGCCGGCTTAAGGGCTTGCTCGTAGGAGAAAGCCGGCTGCCAAGCCGGCCTGCTGCCCTTCTGCTTCTTGGGCGCGGGCCGCCCTTCGGGTTGTTCATCTTCGACTATGGCCACCTGCCGACTGGTGGAAGGCGGCATAGGGGCCTTGCTCTTGTTGTCGTTCTGGTACGAGCGTCGGCTGGAGTCTCCAGCCGGCGTCTTGGGAGCCAGAGCGAGCACCTTCCCGGAGGCGTCCACTCGGAGCTCGGTTTTCATTGAAGAGTCGGCCGTGGCATACTTGTTTGCTATGACCAGCAGCTCATCGAGGGTAGTCGGCTCGTCGCAGAGAAGCCGGTGCTTGAGGAGGGTGCCCTCTCGACACCCAACGGTGAAGTACTCTATGGCTTGAACCTCGTGCACCCCCTCGCAGGAGTTGCGGAGCTTGGCCCAACGTGTGAGGTAGTCGCGAGTTGATTCATTGGGCCCTTGGACGCACAAGGAGAGCTGTCGGGGCTTGGGAGCCCATTTGTAGGTGCTGGTGAAGTTGTGAATGAAGGCTTCTATGAAGTCTAGCCAGCTGTTGACGCTATAAGGCTTGAGGCTGTTGAGCCAGGTGCACGCCGTGCCTTGGAGCATGAGGGGGACATATTTCACGGCAACACGCCTGTTGCCATTTGCTATGCGAACCGCGGTGGAGTAATCAATCAACCCATCTTCCGGCTTCACGGAGCCGTTGTACTTGGGCGTGTCTCTGGGGAGTGAGAACCCTTTGGGGAAGGGCTCGTCGCGGATGCGGGGGCCAAAGCAAGGCGGGCCGACATCGTCTTCTTCTTCTAGCGCCAGGGATCATGCTAGGCGGTCGATCCGATGGCAGGCGTCGTTCTCGCCGACTCCTTCGCGGCGGCCTAGTCGGCCGCTGAGAGTCGGATGCGTGACAGGCGGTGGGGTGGGGTATCTCTCCCCGCGAGGCAGAGGAGGAGGCGGGTCGCCTCGTTGCTCCACAGCTTGAGGGCGGCCTTCTGCGTCGCGCTCGATGGTGATTCGAGTCCGACTGCGACTAGTTGCCGGCTCCTTTTCTTGCCTTGTGCGGGCGCCGCCCGCAGTCGGCGTCCGTGACGTCGCGCCGTGCTCTCGACGTGGGGGAGGGCTTCCAGCGTGGACGCCGGCTTCGTGTCGCTCTACGGCCGCGTCGATCAACTGCTGGATGCGTCTGGTCATGTAGGGGAGCTCATCAGCCCCCAGTCCATTCATCTCATCTACAACCGACTGGGCAGCACGTAGGTTCTCGAGAGGCGTGGCATAGACTGGGCGGTCTGCTCCCAGCATGTCGGCAATTGCCGCGCCGCGCTTCTTGATGATGCCGGCCCGGCTCAGCCCGTCGGGAGGCGGCGTACCAAAGGCGGCGCAGTCGACTTTGCGTTGGTGAGCCTTAGTGAGGCGTCTCATGGTGGCTATCTTCTGGCCCTCCGCAATGAGGGCCAGGCGGTGTGCCTCCAGTGTCTCGGCGTCGGCGTCGGCCGGGATGGGGGTGGACAAGTCGTGCAGTGCCGCTTGCAGGGCGTCGTGGGTGTTCTCGCCAGAGGCGACGCCGTGGCTGATGACCAGCACCTCGGTGACGGTGCTGCCGCCGCTGTCGGCTCGAGGGAGAGGGTCGTCGAAGACCACCACGTTGGTGGGGAAAGCATCAAGCGATGCCGCGTCGGAGTCGACAAGCATCGGGTCGGTGGAGCCAACCGATTCCAAAACCGCAGCAGGCTCACTGTAGACGTAGAGTTGGTCGAGGAGGCTGATGAGGCGGCTCTCGGGGCAGCCTGTGCCCGCGTCGTACGCGGGCTCGTCGGAGATGCGAGCCTCACCAAGAAGATCGGCGAGGAAACTCGCTGCGCAGGCGTCGTCGACACCTTGCAGCGTGTCGGGGCAAGCGCAATCGGGCGTGCCAGGCTGGCTATGCTCACTGGGAAGGAAAAGGGTTCCCGTCTAGAGCAGGTCTCCGGACGACGGTGCACCTGGCCCCATGGTGGGCGCCAAATGTCGGGTGGTAGGTGCGACATATGCCAACGGGTGGCTTATCATTGTGGGAGCCAATAAGACATCGCCGGTGCCTAGAAACGGGATGAGGCGAAGATATGCACGCCGACGGATCTTACCCAGGTTCGGGGCTTTCCATGGAGATAACACCCCTAGTCCTGCTCTGCGGGGTCTCCGCATGATCACTAGATCAACAAGTGGCTACAAGAGGCTCCTTGACCTGTTTGGCGAGAGGAAGAAGAAGGGAAAGGCTAGCTCTCTTCTCCCCTCAATGTTGTGTCTAAAACTATCAGAGTCCAACCCTTTGCATGGGTGCCCTAGGGGGTTTATATAGGCCTACCCCCTAGGGGTACAATGGTAATTCGGCTGGGCGCGGGCCCCAGCCGTCAGTGTCTACGTGCGCCGGCTTCTCCGCCGACCGCTGGGGCCCGCCGACTGGTGGGTCCCGCTGGCTGCCGGCCTCCTGGTCGACAGGTAGGTCCCACCGCTTGGGGGTCTTGTCGGGGGCTGGTTACTGTTGCCTCACTCTTGATGATGAGGGCTTTGTCAAGGTAAGCATGGCTACAGTGCCGCCACCTGGCGGGTTCTCACTGTATCCTTACCTCGTCTTGTCTCCTTAATGGTGCGCATACTCGAGGGAGGGAGCGAGCCGGCTGGTGAGAGCCGGCTACATCCCAGGCCGACTAGGGGAAGCGTGGCCGCCTTCGGATGTCTCTCTGACCGAAGGGGCCCGCCGCCTGCGGGCCGTACTGACAGCCTGTCGTGGGTGGCGTCATGGTTAGCATGGCAACAGTGCCCCGCCGGACGGGTTGTGGCTGGCCCGTATGGCGTACTGTGGCCATGCATGCTCCGGGATTCGGGGGTGGCAGGCTTCACTATTGCCACGCCCCGTCCCATCTCCGTTATGTGGGTGCAGACTTTGAGGGCATGATCTTGGCCGCCTATCGGGGGCCGGCTTCTTGGAGTCGGTCATCTCGTGGCCGGCTTCTTGGATTCGGCCCTCTCGCGGCTTTCTTCATGAGGGTCTTAGGGCCGGGCCGCCTTCCGGTAGTCGGCTTGTGGGATAGCCGGCCGGGGAAAGGCGGCCCTGTGTCTTGGGTACTTGAAGGCTCGATCGGCCTGTCTTTTTTGGAGAGCCAGGGGAGCCGGCTAGGCTACCTGTGGTCATTTACTCCGACAGGCCGAGTTTGACTTTTAGGTTTAGGACATATGTGGATGTGAGAAAGTGGTTGAGGGTTTTTGGAGCATATCACTAAGCATTTTGAGCAAGTAAGTCATTAAGCAACACATCATCCCCTTTTAATAGTATTGCTTTTCTATGGACTCAATGTGATCTTGGATCACTTAAATAAAAAATGTAGAGTCTTGAGCTTGTTTCCAATATGTGTCCTTAGCATTTTGAGGGGTCCACATCTCTAGTCCATGCCATGCCAATCATTGAACTTTCTGAAATGATCATCTTGAAAGAGCATTAGTTCAATGAGCTATATGCTGTTAAGAATTACCAAAACCACCCAAGGATTAGTTGCACTTTCAATCTCCCCCTTTTTGGTAATTGATGACAACATATAGATCAAAGCTTCGATAAAATATAATAAGAATGAAAAACATCATTGCTTTGAGAAGTATGTGATAAGTGAGAGCTCCCCCTAAATTTGTGCATTATTTGAAATTTGCCTTTGAATGCAAATGCGCAATCAATTAGGATCATGGGTTACTCTTCCATGTCACATACATCTTGATGGAGTGCTCAAAATGATACAAATTAGAAACAAGCACTCATCACCAAGGCAAAGTGAATGATCATACATAAAAGATAGATAATGTCGTCATCCAAGCAGAAGCATTAAGCATGATATGATCAAACACATGACCATACAAAGTATCTCACACACATAGACATAATGTATCTCAACCAAGCAAGCAAAGCAAATGAGTAGCAAAAGAAGCAAAGCTCTCTCTCTCTCTCTCTCTCTCTCTCTCTCTCTCTCTCTTCGAAGCCTATTATCTATACACTTTCTCCCCCTTTGGCAACAAGTTACCAAAAAGCTTGAAAATGCGTAGTGCTATGTGACTCTCTAAGCTTGATCTTCAGGAGGAGGTGTTGAGAGGACTCCAAGGATGAAAGCATCTGTTGAAGTTGATGGAGCTGGCGGAGTTGCCACTGGAGGGGCAACTGGAGCTGTGGCTGTAGTATCTTGCACTGGCACTGCTGCAGACCTCTGTGCCCTGGGCACTCTATGAAACACTTGTGTAGTTGCTTTTCCCTTCCTCTCTTCTGCTTCTTCCTGGAGCTCTTCAACTGCCGTCTGAATTTTAGTCACCTTCAAGTCAAGATCATAGAATTTGGTTTCAATTATCCTCTCCAAGCTCTCTTGGTTCTGAGTCAGGCTGGCCAGTCCTTTCTCGGTTCTCAAGGTTGCTTGAATAAGATATCCAAGTTGGTCTTGCTTTGACTTGAAGAACACTTGTGAAGCTTCTTCATCACTTGGCATCTTTGTTTCCTTCTCAGCTTTAGATTTCTGTCTCTTCTCTTGAGCCTCTAGAGATGTTGGATCTTCAGCAGTCATGACAATAGTGTTGTCCTCAAAATCAGGCTTCAAGGGAAGGTGCTCCTTGTATAGAAAATACACTCCTTTGGGCATCTTGGAGTTAATCAACATCTATATGTGTGGAGCATACCCACATGACTTCTTCTGGTCAGCAACTATTCTCTTGATTGTCTCAAGAATCAAACTCATGACTTTGAACTTCTGGGGCAAATCAAACATCTGAAGAAAATTAATGGAATGGCCTCTGATCATCCTATGATCTCCTGATTTGGGCAACAAGGTGTGCCTCAATATAGTGTTCATTGTGGCCAATCCAGACATCAAGAAATATACTGAGCCTAGCTTGTGAGTCTCCAAGGCCTTGTCAGGTATCTCCTTGTACATATTGGCCATGGAGTTGTGGTCTTTCTTCTTCTCAGCATAGACATCAATGTCTTTCTCATGCTCCTTGGGGGATTTTATGAGCTTGGCCCACTCATCAACAGTAGACTGGTACCTTGTACCTTCAGTCATCCACCCAATCTTCCCACCAGGATAGAAATGAGTTGTAGTGTAAAACTGCATAATGAGCTCATCATTCCATTTGGTCAACTTTTGACCCACAAACTTGTCAACACCATTGAGCTTGAAGCTCTCATGGACTCCTGGAAAATGGTCTTCATTCTCATCAATATACTCCCAATCAACCCACTTCATATCACTGACAATGGGCTTCTTGTCAAGCAACACTGTCTCATAGAAATCTTGCTGTTCTTTGGTGTGGAATCTATAGTCCACAGCTGTCCTTCTCCTCACTGCATATGGATCAGCTTGTCTCCACAATTTGAGATCTGCATCTTTCCTTTCTTTCATATTCTCAGCTACTGGATGATTGCCATCATGGTCTGGAATTTTTGGCTTGAGTTTCCAGAGCACTTGGGCTTCATCATCATGTTCTTCAACCTCAGGCACTGGGGCCTTGTTCTTTTCTGCAGCAGGAATGTTCCTGGTGCTTCTCTTAGGTGCAGTATTGGAGGCTTGAGCTGGAGCTTTGGGGGCTGTCTTGGGCTTTGAAGGAGCAGCCCCAGACTTGATGGCATCCCCCATCATCTTTTGTGTCTTGGGAGGAGGTCCAACATCCTCTTCTTCCTCCTCACTAGCCGAATCTCTCCTCATAGATGGATTTCCAAGCACTCTAGAAGTAGTTTTCCTGACCCTTTTCTTGCCCTCATCACCTTTTCTTGGCTCAAGTGTAAATATCATACTCTCTTGAGTTGATGCCCTGACATTAGACATTGGCACTCTCCTGGCAGGTGCTTTCTTGTGTTGAGCTGGCTTGGTAGAAGCAGCAGCAGCATACTCTTTCTTTAGCACCTTCTTCTTTGAGCTGACTTCTTCAACCTCAAAGTCCTCATCCTTAGAGTCTGAGGTTTGCTTCTTCCTCTGCCTAGTCTGAGCCTTAGGCAGGTTGCTTGGCATGCTCCTGCTATGTTCATCATAGCTGCCAGAGGGACTAGTGCCCTCACTCAAGTCCATCTGCTCCTTTGACTTGTTCTGGCTATCACTTTGATTAGACATATTGCACTGCAAACTGAGAGCTGACCCTGTGAATAGTTGTAGATGATATAGAGTAGATGAGCATCACAAAGTGCAGAGTTTTTGCAAAAGGAATGAGTTAAAAACTTAGTTTTATTTTTCTACATGAAGCATTTCGGAGCTACCGATTTGTAAAACTCGGTGACACTGAAGCAACTTTGGAGTCTAAACTAGTAGAATCGGTCAGATCGAGACACAGTTCGGTGACTCCAGGTTTGCTAGGGTTTCACAAAGTCCTGATCTCGGTCACACTGATTTGCAATTTTTGGTCAGACCAAAAATCACATGTGCAATGGCCTAAGACAAATAGGTGAGACTGATTTCTACAATTCAGTCGGTCCGAGATGAGTCCGGCGGAAACCTAACCCTAAATTTTCAAATCAAAACTATTCTAAAGGATGTTTTCTGTGGATAGATCGATCTCATACTTGGAAAGAAACATGGCATTGCCTTTGTGCTAAGAATCGGAGTTAAAAGAATGCACAAAGTGTCGAACTCATACCCTAACTTGGCGATGAGCTTGCTACGTGGCAATGGAGGTGAAGAATTCTGTTGATGGCGGCGGAGACCAGCGGCGGGAGGTCGCTGGCAACGAGAGGACGATCCGGAGACCCGACGCGGCAGAGTAGGATACGCGCGGGCGAAGAGGTTTTGGAAGAATTTCCAAAATTTGACTCGTCGGTATATATATCCAGGCACTGTCGGTGTGACCGAGTGGAACAACTCGGTGGCCACGAGATGCAGAATTGCAAGCGGTTGCTACAACTCGGTGAGACCGAAGAGTTCTAATCGGTTGCACAGAGATTGAAAACTAGATCAACCCAGTGAACTCGGTGTGACTGAAATGGATGAATCGGTCAGACCGAAATGCGAAAAGAGGTTTTGGAAGTTCAAGTCTATGACAAATCGGGACTCTGAGTGCTCCTCACCCAGAGGGTTTGAATTTGACTTAGATCAAACTTTGTGAGGTAGCATGAAAAGAGTTTGAGACGAGAAAAGCATAGATAGCTAGAGGAAGTTCTTAGGCATTCTTGTCCATCCATTTGGCAAAATAAGAAAAGCCAAACAATCAAAGCAACAAATGGATGTCCTCGAATGAGAAAAGTATGCATTCAACATGCTCACACAATAAAATGGCAAATGGAATATGTGGCAAAGCATGCACAATCACTCTAGCATCTATCAAGCAATTGGCGATGACTAGGTCATCTATATATGAGTATATTGACTTAAGAGTCAAATGAGAAGATTTGATCATAGGTCTTACTCATCGTTTAAGCACAAGTGGGGTTACCACTTTTAGATAAAGCATTGTTGTGTTCACACCATTTGAATTGCTTTAGCTCAATTCTTAGAGTAAAGCTCCCCCTAGATGTGATATCCCCCCTAAGAGGGATGAACTAACCTTGGGTTTTGTCGATGATGACTTCATGTAGATGTTGAAGATGTGGATGCTCATTGTTGATGTAGATCATTTGAAGCAATCCATTGGAGTGATTTGCACTTTCAATACCTACATGGGTTAGTCCCACAAGGAACGAACAAGGATATCCATAGACATAGAGTGAAGCACACACATGATGATGTCCATGAAAGCATTAGGTTCCCTTGTCCCTTGTCTTACCAACAATAGGGTTTATGACTCCTTGAACTAGTGCAAGATGTGGAAGTTGGTTGCACTTGTTCTTGCCAAAATGAATATGAGTGACGAATGTTGGTGGAGTGACCCTCAAGAACTATCTAGTTCTTCTTCTTTGGGATCCACATCATCTTGATGGAAATCCTTGGGGTTGTAGATGTACTTGATGAAGTAGAACTTGATGTAGTTTTGGGAACCCACTTGACCAAGGCCTTTGGAGCATCTTAAAATGCATCAATCTCCTCTTGAAGTTTGTCCTTGCTTTTAGCTTGTGGTCTTGTGGTGGAAGATCATCTTGAGCTTGTGTCCCCTTGAAGGAAGTAGGATCATACTTCTCTTGTTGAGGAACAAACTTCATCTTGGGGTATTGATCTTCTTCCCACTCAACTCCATTGGCATTGAACTTTCGTTCAAAATCAACACCCTGATTCTTCCAGTGCCTTCCTTGCTTGCGTACAATTTCCTCAAATTGCTTAATTCCGGCAAGGCTCTTGTAAACACCTTTCTCTATAATTCCCTTCAATAAGCTATTTTCTTGCTCAAGTGTAACTTGGCTAAGAGAATCATTAGTGGAACCAAGAGAAATACTAGAAGCAACAATATTGGATTTAGCATGATTATTGTAACTACTAGAAGAAGAATCTTTCTTGTTCTTGTTTCTAGATTTTACTTGTGGCATGTAAGTAGACAAGAGTAAACGCTTGGCAATGTAAGAAGAACTTTTCTTCCGAAGATCATCATTGATTCCTTTTAAGAACCCATGTTCTTGCTCTAGATTGAGCTTTTCGAAGCGTAACTTCTGATGAGTTTTTAAAAGTTATCGATGATCTTCTAAAGTAGTTTCATGAGCTAACTTAAGAGTGTTTACTTCTTTAGTTAGATGCTCAATCTACTTCTTATCATTGTCATTTGTTTTCATCTTGTTTTGCATGATTAATAACATTTTCATCATAGTATTCATCACTAGAGTTGTGAACAAGTAAATCATCATCACCTAGCAAGTCATCTTCATCACTATTTAAATCAACAAACTCGGGGTGTGTTACCTTGGGGCCTTTAGCCATGAAGCATCTTCCAATTACTTCATTTGGTGAATCAAATATGTCATAGGAGTTGGTTGACACAAGTGCTAGACCGGCAACACCTTCATCTTGAGTATATTCGGAGTCGAAGTGATAACTTCTCTCGGAGTGGTGGTCAGAGTCAGAGCCGGAGTGGTAACTTCTCTCGGAGTGGTGGTCGGATTCGGAGCCGGATACCATTCACCAACATGAGCTTGATGTCTTCGTTTTGTGTAGCTCCTTGATGACTTGTCCTTCCTTTCCTAATCCTTGCTTCTTCAAGAGGTTCTTCGTTCATAGCGATCATCTCTACTCCTTCTCTCTCTTGGAGGTGACTCTTCCCTTTTGCTTCTCCTTTTGGGTGAGTCTTCTCTTCTTTTGTAGGGAACCGTAAACTCATTGGAGTAGTGTCCGGGTCTTCCACAATTGTAGCAATTTTGCTCATGACTAGAAGATCTTTTGTCATTGTAGGACCTTAACTTGGAACTTCTTTCCTTGCTTCTACTCTTGTAGAATGTGTTGAAGTTCTTCACCATTAAGCTCAATTCTTCATTGAAGGCTTGTTTCTCATTTGATGATGTAGGAGCATCACATGAGGCTTTGTAAGCACCACTAGACTTGTTGTGAAGCTCTTCTTTATCCTTGAGTGACATCTCATGAGCAACAATTCTTCCAATGACTTCTGTTGGCTTGAGATCTTTGTAGTTGGGCATCATTTGGATCAAAGTGCACACGGTATCATATTTTTCATCCAAGGCTCTCAAAATCTTCTTGATGATGAATTTGTCGGTCATCTCTTCACTTCCTAAGCTGGCAATCTCATTTGTGATGAGAGCAAGCCTAGAGTACATTTCAGTGACACCTTCACCATCCTTCATTTTGAACTTCTCAAGTTGACTTTGAAGCACATCCAACTTGGATTCCTTGATGGAGTCGGTACCTTTATGCATATCAATCAAAGTATCCCAAATTCCTTTGCATTCTCAAGACGGCTGATTTTGTTGAATTCTTCGGGGCACAATCCGTTGAAGAGGATATCGCAAGCTTGAGTGTTGTATTGCAACATCTTCAATTCTTCCACGGTAGGATCACGATTCGGTTCTCTCCCATCAAAGAATTCACCTTGCAAACCAATAGACACAATAGCCCAAACGGCGGGGTTATGTCCAAGAATATGCATTTTCATCTTATGTTTCCAACTAGCAAAATTAGTACCATCAAAGTAAGGACCTCTATGGTGGTAATTTCCCTCGTTGGACGCCATACTCTCCTAGGTTGTGAAATCAAGGCTATGATCACCAAAGGTACGGAAATCAAGGCAAATGGAGACCAACGCTCTGATGCCACTTGTAGGATCAAAAGTATGTCTAGAGGGGGGGGTGATAAGACTACTTGACCAAATAAAAACTTAACCTTTTCCCAATTTTAGTTCTTGGCAGATTTTAGCAACTTAGCACAAGTCAAGCAATCACAACACAATTCAAGCAAGCATGCAAAGAGTATATGAGCAGCAGAAAGTAAAGCATGCAACTTGCAAGAAAGTAAATGGGAGGAGTTTGGAGGGAGCAAATGCAATGTTGACACAGAGATTTTTGGCATGGTTCCGATAGGTGGTGCTATCGTACATCCACGTTGATGGAGACTTCAACCCACGAAGGGCAACGATTGCGCGAGTCCACGGAGGGCTCCACCCACGAAGGGTCCACGAAGAAGCAACCTTGCCTATCCCGCCATGGCCATCGCCCACGAAGGACTTGCCTCACTCGGGTAGATCTTCACGAAGTAGGCGATCTCCTTGCCCTTACAAACTCCTTGGTTCAACTCGACAATCTTGACGGAGGCTCCCAAGTGACACCTAACCAATCTAGGAGACACCACTCTCCAAAAGGTAATAGATGGTGTGTTGATGATGAACTCCTTGCTCTTGTGCTTCAAATGATAGTCTCCCCAACACTCAACTCTCTCTCACAAATTTGGCTATGGTGGAAAGATGATTTGAGTGGAAAGCAACTTGGGTAAGGCTAGAGATCAAGATTCTTGTGCTTGGATTGGAATATCTTGGTCTCAACACATGAGTAGGTGGTTCTCTCTCAGAAAATGAGTAGTGGAAGTGTAGGCACGTTCTGATGGGTCTCTCCATGAATGAAGAATGGGTGGAGGGGTATATATAGCCTCCACACAAAATCTAACCGTTACACATAGATTCCCAAACTCGGTGGGACCGAATGGTAAAACCCCATCAGACGGATTCAGGTCAAAATATGAATGTTAGGCTTTTCGGTGGGACCGATGCAATCAACACGGTGAGACCGATATGCTAGGGTGAGGGCATAACGTAATCTCGGTTGACCGATCACATGAACTCTGTGGGACCGATTTCAGTAATAGGCACATAGAGAGTTGGTCAGGCAAAGTCGGTGGGACCGATTCACTCACTTTGCTGAGACCGAAGTGTTACAAAAAGGAAACAATGAATTTGCATTGCAGACTCGATGGGACCGATTCGCTCATTTCAGTGGGACCAAAATGTTACAAAAAGGAAACAATGAGTTAGCGATCCCATCTCGGTGAGATCGAGATCCCTATCGGTGAAACCGAAGTGGCTAGGGTTTGTGGCAGTGGCTATGTCAAATGAACTCGATGGCACCGGATAGATCAAACCGGTGGGGCCGAGTTTGACTTTTAGGTTTAGGACATATGTGGATGTGAGAAAGTGGTTGAGGGTTTTTGGAGCATATCTCTAAGCATTTCGAGCAAGTAAGTCATTAACCAACACCTCATCTCCTTTTAATAGCATTGGCTTTCCTATAGACTCAATGTGATCTTGGACCACTTAAATAAAAAATGTAGAGTCTTGAGCTTGTTGCCAATATGTGTCCTTAGCATTTTGAGGGGTCCACATCTCTAGTCCATGCCATGCCAATCATTGAACTTTCTGAAATGATCATCTTGAAAGAGCATTAGTTCAATGAGCTATATGTTGTTAAGAATTACCAAAACCACCCAGGGATTAGTTGCACTTTCACTACTAGACATTGTCGATCATGCCTATTGAGTTAGAGATGTATAATTATTTTTCTTCCGTTGCAATGCACGGGCATGTTTTCTAGTAACATAAACATCATTATCTGGTACCACCTCGGTACGAACAGTATGGCACTGTCAAAAAATGTCTTATATTTTAATACGAATGGAATACATTTTTTACATTAGAATGAGCTAAGATGTTTTTCATTGTTCGGACATATAAATTTGTTATTAAATAAGAGGATATCTGCATACAAAGAGTTTTTTTATATCAAAAGACTTTATTCATCAAATAATGGAAAGATCGTTTACAAGGGAAGATGAAATAAAGTCAGGGATAGCATTCCAAACACAAGAGGTACTAGAGCTAAAAGCATATTTTGCTATAGTATTCGCCACCTCATTGGCCTCTCTAAAACAATGTAAGAAATCAACTTGGCCAAATTCCTTCATCAGCTGTTTACTCCGCATCATAACTGGAATGGAAGGTCCTGCATAATCGTTCTAACTTTTCATAGCATCAACAGCAAAAGAGCTATCAGATTAAATTATCAGCTTGCCACAACCAATGCTTTCCGCCAAATAGAATCCATTTCTGTTTGCGGTCATTTTTGTTGAGTCTACATTAGGAACGTGAGGCATGAGCCATGAGGCAGCCACAATAAAATTGCCATTCTCATCTCGGGCCACTGGGCCAGAAGCTCCTGACAATGTCTCAGCGACGAATGAAGCATCAACATTTATTTTAACAAATCCTTTGGATGGCTTCTTCCACATCTGATCCAATTTACGCTTTGGAGACTTTGAGTTATCAGCTTGCATAAAATTTGTCAACAGAACTTTGATGGAGATGGCAGATCACTCTGCAGTTTGCACAGATTCTCCCCTCACCAACTATCGCTGTTGCCACCAAAGAAACCATGCAGTAACTAGCGCCAGTTCGGCAGATGGCAAGCCTCCAGTGACTGACTGGATCTTAGCTAAAATTTCAAGTGTAACTGATCCTGACCTATCTTGCAGAACCGCCTTTTGCACATCATCATAAAGTCCCAAGTCCTTCCATACATCTCTTATTCTAGCGCACTTGAAGAGGCAGTGTTGTATGTCCTTCGGTCCTAGGGAGAGGATTGGGCATTCAATAGGGGTACATATGTGCCTTCCTGGAAGGACACCATAACATGGTAAAACCCCATGCAACACTTTCCATGCAAATATTTTAACCTTCCCTGGAATTCTTAACTTCCAGGCTTCTTTCTAGATTGAATTCAGGTTAACCCTGCCTTGACCATCTATTTTGTACCCTCATTGCCCATGTTGATGTTTCCACTCTCGGTGGTATGCAGAACGTACAGGAAAGGTTCCTGATCTTGTGTAATTCCATCCTATAAAATCATCCATGCTATGCACATTCAAAAGGATTTGTAGTATACGTTGAGCATCGACAGGTGAAAAAACGTCTCGGCTTAGGATTTCATCCCAAGAACCAGAGTTGGGGTCAATGAGCTCATCAACCTTAGATAAGATGGTGTTCCCTTTAGGAGTTATAACTTTTCTTCTCGATTTAGATGGAATCCATGGATCACTCGAAATATTAATTTCAGCTTCAGATCCAACTCTCCAAATGCATCCCCTGCTAAAGGTTTGAATTCCCGAGTCAATACTCTGCCAGGTATGGGACGAACCCTTCTTTGCTCCAGCCTTTAGGGTATTTCCATCGGGATAGTACTTAGCCCTTAACACACGCGCACACAAAGAATATGGGTTCTGGATTACTCGCCAACATGGTTTTGCTAACATAGCAAGGTTGAAACTATGAAGGTCTCTAAATCCCATGCCCCCTTCCTTCTTCGGAGTACACATCTTCCACCACACGAACTAGTGCATTTTCTTTCTGTCCTCCTCATCTCCCCACCAGAATACCGATATCTCATCGGTTATGGCCTTGCAAATACCTTTGGGTAATTTGAAAACTGACATAACATACGAAGGTATTGCTTGCGCCATAGATTCAGCAAGATTTCCTTTCCCTGCATAGACAAAACTTTCTCCTTCCAGCCTTTCAGACGTTGGCATACTCGGTCAATTAGGTGTTCAAAGCAGTCACTTTTGTCCACCCCAACCATAGTTGGGAGACCCAAATACGTATTAGAGAGCGATTGAGTTAAAATATTTAATTCCCCGCAAATATCCTCTCTCACGGAGACACCAGTGTTTGGGCAAAAATAAATACTGTATTTGGCATTACTAACCATTTTTTCAGAGCTCTGACAGTAAGTTTCCAGCACCTTCTTCAATGTTCTTGCATTGCTGATATTAGCCTTCATTAAAATTAAGGAGTCATCTGCAAAAAAGAAGATGTGATATAGACGACGCATTCCGGCAGACTTTAACTCCTTCAATTCCCCCAATTTCCTCCTCATGAGCTAGGAGGCTCGAGAGACCCTCTGAGCAAATTAGAAATAGGTACGGGGATAGCGAGTCTCCCTGTCTCAGTCCCCTTGTTGGCACAAATTCATCAGTTTCAGTGCCATTAAAACGAATCTTGTAACTTACCGATGATACACATTCAATGATCATCTCCATCCATTCTTCTTGAAATCCCATTCTCATCATCATGTTACGCAAGAAACCCCACTTAACTCTATCATATGCTTTGTGCATGTCCAATTTTACAGCGCAATAACCATTGGAGCCATTGGTCTTTTTCTTTATCGCATGAAAGCTCTCATAAGCAACCAAAACATTGTCGGTAATAAGTCTACCCGGGACAAAAGCACTCTGAGTTGGGGATATAATTTCAGGAAGTATCTTTTCAATCTATTAGCTATCATCTTCGAGATAATTTTGCAGACCACATTACACAGATACCTCTCAATTGTCTACCTTGGGGATAAGCACAATGTTAGTTGCATTCCACCCCGTTGGTATTTTCTTCTTATTTATAGCATGAAGAACCTCTTGGGTGAGCTCGTCGCCAAGTATATGCCAGAATCTCTTGAAGAATAAAGCGTGGAGACTGTCCGGGGCCAGGGGCCTTCACATCCCCGATTTGGAACCGTGCCCTCTTAACTTCATCCCTTGTGTAATCTACATACAAAGAGTTAGTCCACAAGAAGAGGTCAATTCAGTTTGTTAGAGTGGTGTTTCGAGAAAGAGATTGCTTTTCTTTCCCCTATCGCAAGGCGACTAGGGAAAGCCTTTCTCCCCTCGATCTCCACCAGCGAGTCTGTGTAGTCGCCTCCCCTCCACTTGCCGCTCCGGCGGCCCGGTGGCAGGGAGGGGTTTTCTGGTGCCTCGGTTCGTGTTAGTTGATTGGCAGGGTTTTAGTCCTCGCAAGGGCCGCGTTTGGACGGATGATAGTGTTTCTTCTTTGAGTCAGTCTTCCGGACTTCGATCCTCCTCAAGTTCGTCCGTTGAGACGGATTAGACGCAGCTCCGACGTATATTCCCGCCAGCTCCTCGGGGCGGCGAGGTTAGGGTTTCTCGCCGTGCGTACGCAACGGTGATATTCGGTGTCAAATTATTTAGATCGATTCAAGGATTCAACGACGACGGTTGTGGTCCGGGATGCTGGTCCTTAGGGGCGTATGCACGAAGACTTCCCGACTATCACCGACAAGGTCAGGCCAGCTCCTATACCGGAACGGCGACAGCGGCGCGTCGGCGGCTCGTTCTAGCGGCGGCAACGGTCGTTCGATGATCCATAGACCTCGATGTAATTTTTATTATGTTTAATGTGTTTTGTACTTCTGGTGATTCTTTATTATAGATCCGATCTTTTAAAAAGAAGAGAAGGCCTAATCTATAGATGAGTCTGATTATGGCCCAAAAACAGCCGCTGTCGCTCAGCGGTCCAGAACAACGAATTGACATAAAAACCACACTGAAACAGTGCTTGTATATAACTTTAAAAAATAAAACCGTCCGATTATGCTCAAGCCCAAAATCAAATGCCTACGTGGTGCCGACCGCGCGTGAACACGGATTTTTTTAATAATGAAGCAGTGATACAGGTAGATGCAGATCAAACGTAGCCCTCCAACGTTCGACTCAAAGAATCGAAGAGAGGTGCATGCACCCGTAGATTTCTTCCACTTTTTCATTGGTGAAGCAGTATCGCCATTTTTATTCCAAAGAAGAAGAAAAAAGAGTATCCGCCACCCGGCGTGCAGCATATGGATCGAGATCCAGCCCATCTGCCGCTACAGTGAATTTTGGTCTGCCCCTTGTTTGATCACGTGTACAGGGCAGGGCATAATTGGAAACATGGAGTGTCATTTCGCTATGCAATGCTAACTGTATGGTGCCACGAGACGGGCGGAGGTAGGCGCCGGCGCCGGTGCCGGTGAGAAGGACGGGGCCCGGTGCCGGTGCAGCCGACCACGTGGTGTGCGGTGAGGTGCGTTGCCGCCAAAACGGTCGTCGCTTTCTACTGGATTGAATGCGTGCGCCATGCGCAAAAAAAAAAAAAAAAGAAAAAAGAATGC